>NW_019384361.1:353247-375819 GCF_000671375.1 Centruroides sculpturatus | reverse complement strand
TTTTTTTCACGTGTAGTATAGAAATTTGTAATAAGATACATAATGCGGTTATAATAAAATATTGTGCGATTATTTTCATATAATTAAAATTAATATATATTTATATTTTATAAAATACAAGGGAAGCGGTGCTTCCACCGCTTCCAATGACGGCACGCCATTGGTGTTTTCTCAATTTTGTTTCATGAAGAGATGATAAGAATTTGAAATTTTAATTGTACTAACTCAGTTAGTACAATTACTCTTGTATGTTAAATATCTATAATTGATAGAAAAGAAAAAGTATTATTGAAGAGTTGAATAGATGCATAAAAATTAATCATGGATATAATTAGGATTGAATTTTTATAATAGACAATTCCTTATTTCTTAAAAATTTATTAAATGATAAATAATACTTTATAATTTCAAAAATACTTATTATGTGAAACATTTCTTGCAATTAACCTTTACGAAAAGGCTCAAAAATAAGTTATCTTGTGAAATAACTTATTTTTTATTTGTACAATATAAAACATATTTAAATATATATTCTGTCCACAAAATTTTCAAGATAGAAATCTACTGGATAACTAAATCAAAGACCTAAAAGGCTGGTTTCATTTGTTGGTAATCTAAATAACTATATTAAATTTATGCTTTCATTCAGTATATTAAAATTCAGATTAATAATGCAATAATCTGAATTTAATATACTTATAACAGTGACAGTTGTAATGATGAATGCTAGCTCAGATGGAGCTTGTATGCTAGTTCTTTACGTTGACTCCGTCTGTTGACTAGTATTATCATTATTGGGCTGCAATTGGAAAATATTGCAGACCTATAAATTCCCACTGTCATCTATCTTTTCTTAATCTCAAGAATGGAGATAGATAGATAAAATTTGAGACCAGATATGACATCCTTAGAAGCAGGAGGCCCCAATTAACTATATATGAACTTCTGATAAAAACCAGAAGTCATGTTATTTCAATTCAAAACTTTTCCCTGAAATCAGTTAATAGATGCCCAGCACAACTCTTGTTAAAGGAAAAGTATGATGTGCAGGGGCAAGCAACCACTAATTTGAGGTGGAAGGCATACATTTTAAATTAAATAAATTAAAAATATGATTAAAAATTGCAGCCTGACATTGTGATGATGTCACAATAAATAATTGCTCATTNATAATTTGATGTGGAAGGCATACATTTTAAATTAAATAAATTAAAAATATGATTAAAAATTGCAGCCTGACATTGTGATGATGTCACAATAAATAATTGCTCATTTAACTAATGTTTTCTGTTATAACTAGGAAGTTTTGAAGTGTTTAATGAGAAGAGTTTACTCACATTATTAAGAAAAAGGCAATTGTTTACTCTCACATGGTAGTGTCCTCATTTACAATACATCCAAAATTGATATTATTTTTAATTAATCACCTCTTACTCATCTCTTACTCATTTATCATTTATGACTATTTTTCCTTTCCTATACTGAATCTGCAACTGAAAGAGAGAACTTAAAACATTTAAAAAACAACAACTTTCTGCAGGCTATTTCAAAGAAGGATTTTTAGCAGTCTTTGGAAAGTTTTATGGTCATTGAAATAAATTGTATTACTGTAGATTAAATATGTTTCAAATAATTTCTTCAAGAAATTAAATTTCTTATTACATAAATATATTTTTCTAAACTAGTCTATGAACTTTTAGGACATAGTCTGTAAATTTCTTTGAATATGATGCATATTAAATATTACAGTATTAATATTAATTAAAATAGATTATTAATAGTAATTAATATGCATCATTTGTATATGGCTATTTTTTCATCAATTCTAGCTTTCAAAAAATACTAAGAAGATTAATTAAACTATTAACTATAAAATTATTATTTAACACAATCTTCTTTCATCTGACATTAATTTTCAAAATTAAAATCAGATCAAAGATTCAAGAAATTAAATGCTTAATAAATTAATTCTGATAATTGGATTTGGTGTTCAAGAAATAAAAATATTTTTACTTATCAAAAATATAGATACTAATAGAAAAATATTTTATTAAAAATATACAATTTTACAGAAACCAGAATTAGTTAAGGATATTAGCCTTTGGGTACGAGAAGCTGTAAAAATTCCATTTTTTGTAAAGTTAACTCCAAATGTAACAGATATCATAGAAATAGCAAGAGCTGCTTATGAAGGTAATAAAAAATAATCATTATAGCATAGTATTTTCTGTAATTTTACTAACAACAATTTTTTTCACATTCTCTTTTTATAAACTGTTTAAATTTAATTTAAAACTATAAAAATGTGAGTGATAATTTATTTACAACTATTAATAACAGATGTATTATATAATTAGAGAATTTTAATCTTAGGTTAATTATTGTCCCAAGCGTCTTTAACAATTTATAAAATAATAATGATATAAAAACTAAAAATTAGTAAAATATATTTTATCTTATACTTAATATTTAAAAAGATAAAATTATTTTAGGTAAAGCTGATGGAGTAACAGCAACCAATACTTTATCTGGTCTTATGGGTTTAAAAAATGATTCTAGTCCTTGGCCAGCAGTTGGATTAGAAAAGCGAACAACATATGGAGGAATTTCTGGAAATGCAATTCGTCCAGTAGCTTTAAGAGCAGTTTCGGCCATTTCCCAAGTTCTTCCTGGTTTTCCAATACTTGCTACTGGAGGTATTGATTCTGCTGAAACTGGGCTTCAATTTATCTATTGTGGAGCTTCTGTTTTGCAAGTATTAATAAAATATTATCTGATTTACTTAGAAATTAAATATTTATAGAATATGCAAATATTTTTATTTCATTATAGTTTTAGTTATAAAAATTAATTTTGCTAAAAGGAACAATTTGTATGCTTTATTTATACATATATGATAAATTAAAGGTTCAGCTTATTTTTTAATTTAACTTCTTTTACATTAATAGTACAAATATTTACAGTACCTTCAAAATAAACTACTTATAAAGCCAGCATCCATACTACTTATTTAAAATAATTAGCTTTAAAAGCACTAGGAAAAGAGGATAACATGTCATTGTGCAAATATCAATCTAATTATGAAAAATTAAATTTAAAACTAAACCCTAAAAAGTGATTAATTTGGTTTAATTATTAGTTTATTCTTGTGATCTTTAATAATTTAAATTCTTGTAGTTTTATTTTTTATATCAAAAGATATTTTGCAAATATCACACTATTAAATGAATTTGCATAAAAAATAACTAATGAACATTTTCTTTTAAATTTCAAATGTTAAAAGTAACATATCAGAAAAAAGCATTAATAAATTCTAAAATTTATTAATGCTTCTGCAATTTAAGCATTTTAATTGAAAAAAATTTTTATTCTTATAAAATCATTCATAATAAATCAAAAATAGTTCTTTTTTACTAAAAATTGCATTCTTACTATGAATTCTGTTGGTTTTACAATGAGCATCATTTTTTTTTACTAATAAAACACACCTTTAATAATCCAGCTAATAAAAATTAATAATATAATAACGTTTTCGATCGTTTCTTAACGATCTTCTTCAGTTACCATAACAGAATAAAATTGAACACAAAAAAGAACGTAAATACGAAATTAAAATATAATAACGGAAAAGTAGATAAAATAAACGAAAAATATAAATTAATCCGAAAAAATGTCCCTTAACAAATAAAAATAAATAAAGTCATTAATTTTTGTAAAAGGATCGCCATGCGGTAGGTAAAGAGTTTGCATCTCTATGGTTGATGCAACCCGTTTTCTTGTGTGCCTTAAAGATCTCTAATTTCTCCAGATATTTCATTGTATGTAAATTTGTCGTAGGTTTAATAATTTCCGCCCGATCCCAATGGACTTGAATGTCNTTCATCAATTCTAGCTTTCAAAAAATACTAAGATTAATTAAACTATTAACTATAAAATTATTATTTAACACAATCTTCTTTCATCTGACATTAATTTTCAAAATTAAAATCAGATCAAAGATTCAAGAAATTAAATGCTTAATAAATTAATTCTGATAATTGGATTTGGTGTTCAAGAAATAAAAATATTTTTACTTATCAAAAATATAGATACTAATAGAAAAATATTTTATTAAAAATATACAATTTTACAGAAACCAGAATTAGTTAAGGATATTAGCCTTTGGGTACGAGAAGCTGTAAAAATTCCATTTTTTGTAAAGTTAACTCCAAATGTAACAGATATCATAGAAATAGCAAGAGCTGCTTATGAAGGTAATAGAAAATAATCATTATAGCATAGTATTTTCTGTAATTTTACTAACAACAATTTTTTTCACATTCTCTTTTTATAAACTGTTTAAATTTAATTTAAAACTATAAAAATGTGAGTGATAATTTATTTACAACTATTAATAACAGATGTATTATATAATTAGAGAATTTTAATCTCAGGTTAATTATTGTCCCAAGCGTCTTTAACAATTTATAAAATAATAATGATATAAAAACTAAAAATTAGAAAAATATATTTTATCTTATACTTAATATTTAAAAAGATAAAATTATTTTAGGTAAAGCTGATGGAGTAACAGCAACCAATACTTTATCTGGTCTTATGGGTTTAAAAAATGATTCTAGTCCTTGGCCAGCAGTTGGATTAGAAAAGCGAACAACATATGGAGGAATTTCTGGAAATGCAATTCGTCCAGTAGCTTTAAGAGCAGTTTCGGCCATTTCCCAAGTTCTTCCTGGTTTTCCAATACTTGCTACTGGAGGTATTGATTCTGCTGAAACTGGGCTTCAATTTATCTATTGTGGAGCTTCTGTTTTGCAAGTATTAATAAAATATTATCTGATTTACTTAGAAATTAAATATTTATAGAATATGCAAATATTTTTATTTCATTATAGTTTTGGTTATAAAAATTAATTTTGCTAAAAGGAACAATTTGTATGCTTTATTTATACATATATGATAAATTAAAGGTTCAGCTTATTTTTTAATTTAACTTCTTTTACATTAATAGTACAAATATTTACAGTACCTTCAAAATAAACTACTTATAAAGCCAGCATCCATACTACTTATTTAAAATAATTAGCTTTAAAAGCACTAGGAAAAGAGGATAACATGTCATTGTGCAAATATCAATCTAATTATGAAAAATTAAATTTAAAACTAAACCCTAAAAAGTGATTAATTTGGTTTAATTATTAGTTTATTCTTGTGATCTTTAATAATTTAAATTCTTGTAGTTTTATTTTTTATATCAAAAGATATTTTGCAAATATCACACTATTAAATGAATTTGCATAAAAAATAACTAATGAACATTTTCTTTTAAATTTCAAATGTTAAAAGTAACATATCAGAAAAAAGCATTAATAAATTCTAAAATTTATTAATGCTTCTGCAATTTAAGCATTTTAATTGAAAAAAATTTTTATTCTTATAAAATCATTCATAATAAATCAAAAATAGTTCTTTTTTACTAAAAATTGCATTCTTACTATGAATTCTGTTGGTTTTACAATGAGCATCATTTTTTTTTACTAATAAAACACACCTTTAATAATCCAGCTAATAAAAATTAATAATATAATAACGTTTTCGATCGTTTCTTAACGATCTTCTTCAGTTACCATAACAGAATAAAATTGAACACAAAAAAGAACGTAAATACGAAATTAAAATATAATAACGGAAAAGTAGATAAAATAAACGAAAAATATAAATTAATCCGAAAAAATGTCCCTTAACAAATAAAAATAAATAAAGTCATTAATTCTTGTAAAAGGATCGCCATGCGGTAGGTAAAGAGTCCGCATCTCTATGGTTGATGCAACCAGTTTTCTTGTGTGCCTTAAAGATCTCTAATTTCTCCAGATATTTCATTGTATGTAAATTTGTCGTAGGTTTAATAATTTGCGCCCGATCCCAATGGACTTGAATGTCATGTTGCGTTGCGTAAGACGATAGCACGGTGTTGTCAAGTTTCTTATTAATCGTATATTTATGTTCTTTGATACGTTGTTGCAATTTGCGCATTGTTGCGCCTACGTAGACAAGATCCGAATTAAAATGCTGATCATGTAATGGTATAGAATAGATTCCTGATGCCGATTTCCAGTCATAACGCTTCTTATCGTTTCTTAATAGCTTGAAAACTGTAGGATTGCATCGATATACTACACTGAAATCATTAGCCTTGGCCGTTTCTTTATGTATTTGTCTCAAAAACGGGACATAATTTAAAATTATCTTTTGTCAACAGTCTACTGTGGGATGCCGTTGTTTAGTTGTTTGGAAGGTTGTAATAAGATTCTTTATGATTTCCTTTTGGTATCCGTGTTGTTCCGCAATCTTTAGAATGTAGTTTAGCTCCGCCATCGTGTCTTTTATACTAGAACAATGTGTATAAGCTAAAAAGGGATAAAAAGGGCTTTACACATTGTAAAGCCTTTCATTATCTGTTAGAGAAGACTAATCTGGTTAAGTTGTCAAACACCATTTATTATCATACATATTAATGTTATTAAACTTCTGTCTTATTGTTGGAATTAAATGTATGGTACCAAGAAACATAAACTTTTCTGAAGTTATTCATTCATTTGACAAGAACCATAGTACAATAGTAATAAAAAAGAAATAGTTTTAAGGTTACAACAACAGCATTTATTTGGTGAAATTTCAAATATCATGTTACAAAGGCGATTTGCTAACCACTTTAAAGTGTTGGAAGATATTCGGTTTTCTCTCGCATTTATGATGTCATTTTATGATCTTAACAGCTTTATGGTGGCTAAAGTAATTTTTAATAAATCATTTATTGAAAAAAGCAAAAATGTTAAAAAATTATACTTACTTGATAACTATAAAGCAGACAAATCCCTATATCAATTTTTATTTAGTCATTTAGATCATAAACAACATTATAATTGCAAGAATGTCAAATACATTTTTTACAAAGTGATTTGCTAGCTACTTTAAGGGATAACTTGACATTTGTCAAGTTATCCCTTCTGTTCATAATAACAGTTTAATTTTTCTTTTTCATTTCTTCCACTCAGGCCATTTTTGATGAATTAACAATTAATCAATGTTTACATTTTGTCATAATTTTTGTGTTCCATTTAATTAAAATATCCTATACAATCTATTTGCTATTTAGAATTCAATTAAAATGTGATTTTTGCAAGATAAAAGATAAATAATATACTGTATATATATTTTAATTAGATATGCTATGTATACTTTTTGGTATTTTTACATTCCTATTGCAAATTTGATGTTTTAGTAATCCATTGTATTCTTCATTTTATAATAACCAGGTTAAAATACAGTATGGTCACCTTTAAATAGTGGACAAACTTCTCTGTCCAAACAGTGTCCACTATTCAGAGGTTATACTGTATTATATATGGTAAATGAAAAAAATTATATTATTTTAATATTTGAAAACAAACCAAGAATTTATTTAACAATAGGTATGCAGTGCAATACAAAATCAAGATTTTACAGTTATAGATGATTACATAACTGGTCTTAAGGCTTTATTGTATCTTCAAAACATACCAGAAATGTCAGACTGGGATGGACAATCGCCTCCTACTCCCCAACATCAAAAAGGAAAACCTGTTCCAAAATTATCAAATTTAATTGGAAAGGTAAAAATAATATTTTAATAAATAATAAATTTTGAATTTAGCAAGACCAACTGCTAATAAGTTAAAAACTCCTATTATTTTTATTCTCATAAAACATTTTTTGAGACAAATTGTTTCAGCATCAGATCAAAAATTGTTCTGATTTGAACATATTGTACCAGCATTCTAAAGCCTTTAGTTAAAATTTAATCTTGGAAAAATAGGATTGAACAAGTAAGATTGAATTTTAACTAAAGGCTTTAGAATGCTGGTACATTATGTTCAAATCAGAACAATTTTTGATCTGATGCTGAGACAGTTTGTCTCAAAAAAATGTTTTATCAAAATAAAAATAGAACTTCTTAAGTTATTAGCAGTTTGGATTTATAGAAGATGAAATTATTTATTTACTCATATTTTAAAATGTTTTTACATATAGAATCTTCCAAATTTTGGACCCTATCTCAAAAAGAAAGAGAATTTAATTATTAGACAAAAGGAAAACATTCATTTACTAACAAATGAAATTGTTTCTGAACCAAAGATTTCAAAAATTAACAACAGACAAGTGCCAAAAATTAAGGTTTGTGTTTATTTATATATACATATATACTGTAAATAAAACAATTTTATGATAAACATTGACTTTTGTTTTTTTTTTTTTTTTTTTTGTTTAAAAAAAAAAAAAAAATTGTTTTTTTTTTTTTTTTTTTTTTTTGTTTAAAATAGGATATAATAGCTAAAGCTATCACTAAAATTGGAGCCTTTAAAGATTTGGATTTAGAAAAACAAGTTGTGGCTGTAATAGATGAGGTAAATCTAAAAATTTATTACAGTGTGATCCCAATTTATGATTAGTTGATATACAAGAATTCAGTACAGTGACCAGTTTTTTTCTGACCATCTTTCCCATTTACAAGACAAAATATTTGATATTATGAAGGCAATGAGATTGCAATTGAAATTGAACATGATCAATTTGATGGCTTGTAGGTTCCAGTCTCTGGTCATTGAGGAAAACACCATTCATTCTAATATGGTTGAGCAGTTTAGTAAACTTTAGTTTTAACTTACAAACCCTTATATTTGTGATAACTTTATTTAACTTTATTTTACCATGCAAGAAATTGAGAGCTTCTTCAGTTGTATAGGGCCATGCACTTGTTTTGTTGAAATCATTGCCTCACACTGAAATTTGTTTCCTTTTTAGCATAGGAATGAATTCAGTCATTCATTAAATGTCAAATAATCATCAAAAAAGGAGGACTCAATAATCCCGTGCTTAGAGAATACACACCAAACCAAAACTTTCTCATGGTATGATTCTATCTCAAAGATTTCAAGAGGATTTTCTGTTGCCCAAAATCAAACATTTTGCTTGTTGATATCAATCACTGCTTAAATGTAGAACAAATTGATTATCTAAGATCTCTGGTCATTCCTCAATGAGGTCAGAAAAGCCATTACTGAATGTCACTTATTTCAACTTTGTGGCCAGCATTAATTTTTATATTTTGTGCAGAAACATGTTTAAATCTTTTTTCATTATTCTCCAACACAAACAGTATGAAATTCCTAACTCCATTGACAATTGGTGAATTAACTTTTTTTCCAGCGGCTTCTGACTACAGCATTCTAAATGGCATTTATCATCTCAGAACACACTATAATTTGCTTTAATAAATCAATCTTGGACTAGGACACTCATAAATTGGGGTTATACTGTATTCTATTGTAGAATAATATGTAATTTTTATGATACCAATGTTTTGTTTTTAGGAGATGTGCATTAATTGTGGAAAATGCTATATGACTTGTAATGACTCAGGTTATCAAGCAATCATCTTTGATCCAGAAACACATCTTCCTAAAGTGACAGATGCTTGCACAGGATGTACTCTTTGTCTCTCTGTCTGTCCTATTATTGATTGCATCAAAATGGTTGCAAAAACAATACCACATAATCCAAACAGAGGAATTCCACCTAAAATGAATCAATTTAAAATTAATGCTATGCCTATGCAGTAAATTTAATGTTATATGATGTGAAATTATAAATTTATTGAATTGACCATGAATTATCATAATAAAACTTTTGATTTCATCTAACTTTTATAACAATAATTACATTAAATGAAACTAATAAAAAAATTTACCTATTTGAATGATATTGCAGATAATCATAATACTTAGCATCAATTTTATTATATAAGTACAGTAGGTGATCAGTTAATGAACAGATCGGATAACAAACACTTTTGTGAAAGATTATGTTCGGACGATGAACACACGATCGGATAATGAACACCCCACAGAACAAACACAAGAAGAAGCAACGTAAAATAATTAATACCACTTGGTCTTCCTTTGTCTTCGGGCAACAATTTGAAACTTTTCGGAGTATGGGAGACGTCGACATAGACACTCAAGCCAGCATATACCGATCAGATATTATTCCTCCGAACTTTGAAACTCTCAGTTGTAATTCCAGCCTTTTATTTTTCTGACAAAACAATTCTTTTATGCATTCGCGAGACTGTCGGGTAGGCACTCATTAAGTTTTGCATCTGTTTTTCTTTTCAAAAGGTGAGAGTATAATAGCAAAGGTAGAGAGTGAGCAGAAACTGCCTAATGTTGCTGGGCACTATGGTGTGAACAGGTCTACAGTAGGCTGCAGTTCAATCTTATTTAAGAAAAAATACTGTATAATCAAGAAGACTCAAGCAGCTAAAAGAGTAACAAAAATCACATCTGAGAAATAAAGAACATCGAAGAGTTCATAATGGAACCTGAAACAGATCTGACAACAGAAGAACACCAAGAACTCTTGAATGAAGAACACCAAGAAACTTGGCGAGATATGTTTTCTTCTGAAAGAGAGGATTAATGCTGATATCTATTATTAAAGATTCTTTGAAGAAGTGGGAGGATGTCAGAACAACTGTCTTAGAATGGCATCCAAACCAGGTTGAGCCTTGGGGGATTTCTACAATTGCAATCCTATTAATTACGAAAAATCCTGAAGAAGAGAGAAAAGCAATCAACATTAGACAGATTCTTTAACCCTTTCAAACAGAAAAAACATGACTAATAAAAACGAAAGACTATGTATGTATGTATTTTTACTATTACATATAAATAACATAGTAAGAAAGTATATATTTTTTTATTTTTGGGGGTCTCTAGAACGAATTAATTAAATTCCCATTAAAACCTATGGTAAATCGATAATCGGATAATGAACAATTCAGATAGCGAACAAAGTGTTGGAACGGATTATGTTCGTTAATTAATCACCCAATGTATATTATATTTAGTTTTTTAAAAAGTTTTCTGTACTGAATGATGAGAAAAAATGCTAAATTCAGGACTAAAATGACCTTTTAAAGAAAAAAAAATGCTTCTGAATAAAAATTTATTATCAGCTAGAAAATTACAATGCTCTTTAGAATGAATACATTTATGTTTGAATATTTTTAAATTTAAAAATTACCAGAAAATTATAATTATACAAAAATTTTAAAATAAAGTAAAATAAAAATTAATTAAAACAGGAAGTAAACAAAAAAGTATTAAATATAACCTTATACACAGACTCACCACCACACTTTATGACCTTTAACAAACATATCTTACTGCTGCCTTTTGATGCTGCTTCTAGAAAAAGCTAGAAAGGTAACTTTTTTATTCAAAGAACTATCTTGAGAATCTAGAATAGCAGTCCATCTACTGTAATATCTAAAACAAAAAGGAATCATGGGCATTAATTACTCTAATTTTGTGTGCAAAAGGTTATACCATACTGTATGTAGCACTGTTCTGTTAGTTAGATTGTAAGCTTATCTGCCCAGTTTTTAATAGTTATATGGCTTTTCCATAAAACCTGNTATGTACAAAATAAACCATTTTGAACACTTCTTTTTATTATTTATCAAAAAAATATAGTTCTGGCATAAACAATGTTAAATTTTAACTGACTTAATTTACGAACGCATCTTTTTTATTTATATGGGTATCTTAAGGTCAGTTTTTGCGCTAATGTTGCTAATGCACCATTTGAGCGAAAAAAAATTGTTAAGAAAAAATTTTGTTAGTGAACCCTTTGTTAAATATTTCGAATATCACCACTGGTTAGATTGTAAGCTTATCTGCCCAGTTTTTAATAGTTATATGGCTTTTCCATAAAACCTGTACTTCCTTATCTAGTGCTCATTGTGTCATGTGCTTATTATTCTGTAGAGAGTCATAATGTTCCCTAAAACTCTGCCATAGCATTCTGTATGTCTATCCTATGTAGCAAAAATCCTCTTCTCCTTTATTAAGCTTGATCACATATATGCTTGCCCATATCCATTTGTTTTACTTTTTTTTTGTCAGTATGTTATAAGTGCATGATAGAGAGGAGATGAATAACAGTTAAAACTTAAAGCAGTGTTTCTCAATCTTTTTGTCATTGTGGACCAATAAAATTATGGATAAGTGTCCAGTTTGTTACGATTATATGTCTCCACCTACCTTTCAATGTCCAGCCGGGCACACGGTATGCTCTCGCTGTAAAGCGCGAGTAAGACAATGCCCTGTCTGTCGTGGAGAGTTAAGAAACTACCGCAATTTAACATTAGAAAAACTTTTGGAAATTATAGCCCTGCCCTGCCTTGCCCTGCGCCTACAAAGATAATGGATGTCCGGAAATTCGTCTCTCAAAGGACAGAAAAACCCATGAACAGTTTTGCCCCTTCAGAACGTGTTCTTGTCCCTCTCTGGACGACACCTGCAAATGGGAAGGCGTCTATCAACAGATGGTCCCTCATCTGACAGAAAAACACCCAGGAATAAAACATTTAAACCACAACGCTGTTAAGATGGCCCTCATAGGGTTGGAAGAAACCCAACCTCTTACTTGGGTGGCCCGCCTTCATTGTTTCCAACGAGATTTTCTGATTCAAATAATTAAAACGGAAAAAGAAGACGAAAACTCTCCTCTCCATATTATAGTTCGAAATGTAGGAAGTCGCCGGGAATCAGGACTATTTAGAGGAAAAATCGAAGTCCGAGGGCGAGGGAAACTTATGCTATGGGAATCTATAACCCGGAGTGTAACCGGAGACCTGAAATTTTTAATCCGAATGAGAGACTGTATGACACTGAGCATACAAATGTTAGAGCGAATGCTCGAGGACAAAGTTCTGACCATCATCGTGACGATCTTGCCCTCGTGCACTCGACAAACAGTAGAGACGTCTGAACCAGACACAGAAGGGAGAACACAGATCGAAGAAGAAAGAGAGGAGAATCCACTCGCGGAAATTTCTCAGTAAACCTAAAGGCAGCGCGAGACGAGAATGTATCTTTTTGGAAAAAAATAAATAAAACGCAAATGTTTTAAGGAACTAGGACGCACTGCTGGACACTAAACCTGTTTCCTTTTGTGTTAACAGAAAAGGCCATGGCAGAGTCATCGGGATGGTGGGACTCTGAGGAAACAGATTTTGACCGCGCTCTCTCTCTCTTCCAACGGTCAGGGGAGGAAAGACGAATGGTGAGCCCTACACCTGTTCGACACGCCATTCAGCGAATTTTAAATTCTCCTGACGCAAGGTATCCAGAACTGCTCATCCTGCCCCAGGAAATGGACGTTCCGTCAGACCTGCAGCGAGAGGTCGAGGAGGCAGTGACCTTTGCAGCTGAGAGAGCTCAGAGCCTGCAGGAAACGACACCCTCGTCTCTACCCGGACCGGATAATAGGGACCGCGAAGGATTTCGATCTTCGAGTTCGGTAACCCGTAGAGCTTTTTCACCTCAAGTCCGTCAAGGAAGGGGGCGAGGTCGAGAAGTATGGGAAAGGGCGCAAAGGATTTCGCAGGAGCAGGAACAACGGTATCGTGCAGCGGGAAGAGCGAGAAGCCGACACCCGCCACGCCATTAGACAAAACAGGGAACCCGTTTGTCAGAAGGACACTTCAAGAAAAAAAAATTGAGAAAAATGCGTCAAACTGGGACAAAATATATATTATAGCCTATATGTTTTATACCTTAAATTCCATTTTGTAATCCATTTTTCATTTTATTTTTTATCTTATGTTATATCTGCTATTAAACTTTTTTGACTTATACAAATTTGTTTTATTTGACAACCAATTCGTATACTTAATCGACGCAAAAAAAAGCTTAGGAAACGTGCGAAAAACGCGTGCGAAAAAAATAACATTTTCGAATGGTCATAAAAATTAAATTGTAGCAAAGAAAAAAAAAAAAAGAAAACAATTGAAGTTTTCTTCGATCAAATGATCTGTTGAAAAAGAAAACATTTCGATGTAACGCGAGATCAAACACACGTGAAAGAATAACAAAATTGTAAACCATTGTTAATAATATGTCACTTCTGTAAAGACAGAAGCATGGACTGACAGCTTCTAGAGCTGACAGGTAAAACGTCGCTAATCTCGGAGCCACATTTTAAAATGGCGGGGAGCCCTGTGAAGCCCCAAAAATGAGTTGAAATTAAATAATTATTATTAGAAATTTATTAAAACGAAACTAGAAGAAAAAATTGTCTATTGTTAAAAACCGATCAAAGATCGAATTAGTTATGTTAGTCATATGAAACCGCGACGAGAGAAAAAACTTTATTGATGTAAACCGAATGTAATATTTTTAAATGATTAATTAATAATTGTAAGCAAACGATCTCCAGTAGAGATGGACCTTTGAAAAGTCGTTCATATGCACATAATTAGAACATAGAAATTTGGAAAAGAGGAAAGATTAATGACGAAAAAGGACATCGCGTCGTGTCGTTAAATTTCAAAAAACGTCACAGACTAGACAACAATGGTGGAAAATATGAGCGCAAGTTTCAAAGTTCCATCAACATTTTGCAGCCAGAATAACGGATGGTGTCAAGTAGATTCTTCAAGGCGGATCTTTCTCGTGACTCGAAAAGGAATCGTTTTTCGCTTAGAAACAGACGAGGGAGCCAATCAGAAAACAAATTGGAGAACGGAGATTGATATAATCCCCGATCTTCAAGGACAGAGGGACTTCTTCCGTAAACTGTGCTACTGAGTACTTACACTCCAAAAAGTCCGGAGCGAAAACTCTCTGTGTGTGTCGACGCACAGAAACGCAGAGTCCGCACAAGTGTCCATCGAAAGAGCCGTGCCGCCGACACCTCCTGACAAGTCTCCTTACCTGCCGCAGCCCCGGGGCCCATCTCCAAGTGACGAGAGACAAACATCCACAACGTCCAAACAGTCGACTGTATCTAGATAATTCTAGTTTCTAGGTGTAAGTTTAATTTTATGTATAAAATAAACGGGTTTTTGTGAGATTCTTGTCATCTGTGTCTCCTCCACCACACCCACACGCGTTCGACCCTAGATCATTCTGACGCGGGATTAACGATTCCCCCCCGGAAGTCGGCGAACTTACAATAATATTCGGCTTTGGTAGATGGATAGCTTACAATACTTTCCTACATGTTAATTACATAGCAGTTATAATACATAATATTAGCCAAATGACATAATTAGAATATTTGACTATCATTGTGATAGTCCAATTTGGCTATGACAGAGAGAAAAATATTTAATCCTTGAATTTTAAGATACAATCTATAAATATAGCTACCAATTTGGCTATTATCAGGACTTAACATACCACAATTAAAAAGGTGACTAGATTAGAACTTTTTATTCTTTAACTCAATATACATTTTCAAATCTGGTCTGGTCAAAGAAGGAAAATGAAGACATTTCTTTCTTTCATTTAAAATACATGGTATGTCTCTTACTATTTTCTGAAATAGTATTTAGCAAAATAGCCACAATTGTAGCCATCACGAAAAGTTCCCTCTCAACGCAAAAGTTTCTTTTTTCTACAAAACATGACATCAGATCATTCAACAGAGAGACTCAATGGAGAACACTGATGATATAAGTGTTGAATTTAGAAACATATGAAATGTCTTCTTTCCTCTTCTTTCTTGGCTACAAATTCCCATCAATATCAGACATCTGATAAATGACGTTGATATTACTGCAATCTAGAATACCTTTCAATGTAGTTGGCCATCCTGTAAATCAACCTTTCTCACAAAAACAGACGTTCCCAACAATTACTGTTTTTGTGAATAAATCTTGACATTACCTGCTGACATTGTGGTGTTTGTAAAACCTCAAATCTTTCATGTAGAAAATTTCTGTTAGCATTTGCTGCTATTGCATAATATTTTATGGGTAAATCACCCGTCATTAGGGCTGCCAGATGCAATAAAAACTCATTTTCGTTCAATTTTGACATATATTGTTTTTGCAAAAAAAGGCCTCCAATCCAATACATTCTCTTTTCATCCTTAAATTTTTCTCAACTTGATTGAAGGACTGCCCAAGTATAAACAGTCCTAATTATTTCAATAATTTTATCACTTATCTAGGACAAAATAGCAAATAAGAAAACTGTTCTGACACATGCACTTGCTAGACTTTCTACGATTCAAATGTCACCCACATCATTATGCAATCACTTTCATTACTATACAACATTCACTTAAAAGTGTTCACTTTGATATTTTGTAGACCTGTATAATACTAACCTTTGTTAAAACATTTTTAACTAAAGACTTACAATTAAGTTTTGTTGAACTATTAAAATTTAAGGATTTTATAGTTAAGTTAAAGTATATATTAAGTAAAATACAAACCAATCAAAAAGAGCAATTAAGAATTAAACTTACAAACATTATAGGTTAGATAAAACTAAAAATAGAAATAATATTAATTATATCAAATTTAAAAAATATACTAACATAAGTTAAGAAATTTTACAAATATTGAATTATAATGTAAATAAAACCAGATTACCTGCAGATGAAACAAAACTAATAGTAACAATGAATGAAGAAAAATATATAAATGCAAAACTTGATTTGATCTCATCACATCAATATAGTGAATTAAATGAACTCCCTACTGGAAACATATATGAAAATTTAGAAAAAATACTTAAAAGTTGAAAAAAAACTCAAGAAAATTAACATAAATGATTTTAATATTTTAGACTATAATTTAAGAATATGCAGACTCAATATCAGAGTAAAGACATAAAATAAACAGAGCATATAAACCATTAGTTGACACAAAAGTCTATGTATTATGGTACAGTATATAATTTAGAAAAATTTATGAAGACCAAACTAAATCAATATAACAACTCAGAAAATAACATAAAGAATACGTATCAGTTCATTAAAAACCTTAAAAAGCTCAATATAAATGAAAATAGCAGGATGTTGAGTCTGGATATTAAAAATATGTACCCACCTATACATAAAGAAATTAATAGTAGGCACGTTAAATAACTTGGAATGTAACAAATAGATGATTCAACTGGTTCAGTTCATTTTAGATAATTATTATTTTACTTGTAACAAAGTTTTTTTTTAGACAGTAGAAGGTATCTTCATGGACTTATGCATTGGACCGAACTTGCAGAATTATGCGTGATAAAAATTGGCCAAATAATTAAAAACCTCTGCAGTATAATTTTTTACAATAGAAATGTGAATGACAGTTTTATTATTTACAATAAAGGTTTAACCAACCCCTAAATTATACTCCACTACACCAATATCCACAATAATATAATTTTTGAATTAGAAAAAGAAAATAATGGCATGTTAAATTTTTTAGACATCACTGTCCAGACATCTTATGAGTTGTCTTTTAAAAAATACAATGGGCAAAAACAGTATTTGCACACTGGCATTATTTTGCATAAATAAACTTACAAAGCAGCTATAACAAAATAAATTTAACCATTGAATTAGTTTTACAATTAATAGTGAGGTTCAGGCCAAAGTCTTAAACACGAAAACGTGTAAGTCAGACGTTCAGCGCCACTTTCCCATAAAATTAGTTTTACAATTCCCATAAGCCTAGAAGTTTGACAATGGTGTTTGGAATGTCAAGCATGATTCCCCTGACTGTCCAAACACCATTGTCAAACTTCTAGGCTTACAGGAAAGCGGCACTGAACGTCCGATGTACACGTTTTCACATTTAAAACTTTGACCTCAACCTCGCTAATATCTGCAAACATTTTATTTTTTACCTTATCCAAGGAAATATGTCTGTAAAATAGCATTTTTTGCATGTAAAAAAAGTGTACACATCACTGGTCTGTTTTATAACAGTTAAATATTACAAAATGCAAATTTTCAGCACATAATAGGTCTGCATTATTTAAAAGGCATGTTATACAACTATCAGAGCAGGATGATTATATATATGATTAGGCAAATATCAAAAGATCCCTTTGTAAGTGCTCAACAGCTGGCAATTAATGTTGCTTCAACTTAGGGATCATAGTAAGTTCACAAACCATTTGTGATATAATATCTTCATGCAGTCCTTATTCAAGCCAATGCACCCAAACAAAACCCTTTTATCAGCAAAGCAAACAGGCTGAAAAGGCTTAAGTTTGCCAAAACATGTATCAACAAAACAGCTGTTCTATTTTCCAACAAAAGCAAGTTTAATATTTTTGGTTCATAATATGAATGCTATACAGTACATTGATATATTGTGAGGTAACTTATTGCACAGTGTATCATAATTGGGAATTGAAGAGTTATACCATTCCAGCAGGAGAATGATCCTAAACATATGGCTAATGTAATGAGGTTGTGATTATAACATAAAACATACTCAAAACTCTCCCCAATCACCTGATTTAAACCCCATGGAGAATTTGTGGCAATTATTAGACTTGCAAGTGAAGAAGAGGAAAATTTCCAACAAGATGGAACTGAAGTAAGCACTTAGCAAAAATATTAGTGCAATGAATTGCTAGGTCGATTGTCATGTCTCGTTCATTGATTACATCTTGTAATCAACAAATGAGGCACACATACTAAGTACTAGTATAGCCTAAAAATCTTTCTTTGAAGGATTATTTGTTTTTACCTTTACTAGTGTGCAGATAACAGTTTTTAACATCAAAAAAGTATTTATTAGCATTATTGTTATTATTTTGTAATGCCTATCATGGTAGCTATTAAAACTTTTGTCAATATATTGATATTCTTCACATATAATGTATTTTGCATTCATTTATATTAGATTTGACCTTTTTTGCTCACTGTATATTAAACCATGTGATGTAGGTAAAGTTATTAATTATTATTCCAGTATACCTATGTATAGTACATTAAAAAGAACATTTTCAATATGTATATTACAAAAATTAAAACATGCACAAACAGTATTATATATTAAAATAAGAAACTGAATACATATATTGTATTTTCCAATTAAATAATTACCCAAACAAGATAATCAAAAAATGGCTTAACAGTAATATAGAACAACAGTATGACCAACTTTGCCAATAATACAAGTAATCTATAAAAAGCTTGATTATATTCCTATAGTATTTGAAAAGATACAAAAATTATTAAAAACATACAATATTGTTCTTGCCCCATTTAATAATATGAAAAACATGTTAAATTAAACAGAATTAAACAAAATTAAACAGAATGAATCAATTAATAAGAAAACAGATATAATGCAATAACAATGTAGTATACAAAATTTCATGTAATTTCAACCAAAATATTAATATGTAAGTGAAACAGGAAGAATATTAAAAACCAAGATTATAGAACATCTTCATGCATTCAAGTACAATTATGCCAATTTCAGTCACCATACATTGTAATCAAAAGGGTTACAAGGTCTCACTGAATAATGATAAAATTCTTGAAAAAATATATTAAAAGAAATCATTAAAATTAAACAGAATGAATTTAAACATAGGAATAGCCATTATTACATAATTAGACAAGCCTATTGTAGATCCATTCCACCCCATTTTTTCATACACGGTACCTTGTACTATGTCTGTAAATATAAATTTGGTTGAGGAATATACAGTGCAGCAAAGTTTTTAGAGATTAATGTCCTTTTATTATGAAAACTTTCCTTTTTTCAATCAACATTTTACAGTATTTATATTTATTTTTACACAGGTATTCACAACTTTTAGTTTTTTTTAAATTTGATTATAACCTTATGTTAATTTTTTTAATCAATCTTTATAAAAACTTTTTCAGTTTTATACAGGTACAGTACATAACCCACCTTTTCATGCTTTTTTAATTTAATAGGAAATATTTTATCATAGCCTTATGTTAACTTAATTTTATTTATCAGCTTATGAATACAATGTTGATTCATCCAGTGGTCACTAACATAATTTTAATAAACAGTCAAAGATCTGTAATAAAGGACTTAAGAGGGGTAGAAGGCCCAAAATGCATTTTGGGCCTTCTACCCCCTTGTATAATGAAGTTTAAATAGTCAAATACTGGTGTGTTCCTTGTATGACTTGTTGGTAAAATTTGTGCTATGACTAAAAGATCTGTCAGAAGAACGAGTAACAATTAAACAACTAAAATCTTTTTTCTATTTACAATTTTAATAATAATAATTTCAAGTTGGACACAACTCAATCTGCAAATAAATTACACACTACCACAAAGTTGTGAGAGATGAACTGGAAATAATATGGCATAAGGTTACAATAAAAAAAAAATACATTGGAAGATAATTGTGTGGCCATCAAATCATAATACACACTTTAAATTTCTCAACAAATTTTATGTAAAGAGAATTTAGTGAATTTTCTTTGGGCAATTTTTTGGATCAATTCCCATATTTAAAAATTTAAAACTTTTGTCATATAAGAACACAATTTTACATCTTACATGTAAAATGTCATATTTTAATTAATGGTAAAGTCTTAAATAACTATAGAATATCATCTATGGTTAATTAACAAACTTTTCTGAAGCTGCTATTTTCAATTTATAAAATAAATTAAAATTTAGCTTTAGAAAATATTTTATTTGTAACTTTCAAATTATTTGTCGTTCTCAAAACTCTTTTATTGGTACTTAGTGTGGTTGATATTTCACCTAATTCTTATTAAATATTACTATATTTTATGAAATTTTTCTATCCATAATTTATTGAGTTTATAGATTATAAAAAGTAAATACATTAGTTTTTATCCTACATAAATTTTTTTGTTATTAAAATTTGATTTTAGTGATGCTTATTAAATACTGTAATTGAAACATCATTTTCTGATAATATAATTTCCTATTTAGTTTTAAAATATAGTAAGTTTGTTATGGTCTTTTCTTGACTTTTGTTCCTTATACAAGTTTCTTTCTTCTTCCTTGAGATTCAATATTGTATTTTTTTGGGCTTCAATACGTCTTTCTAACTGCTGTTGCATAACTCTATCTTTTCTTTCTTTATTTCTATTAAATGCTTGTTGGAGATGAATGAGTTCTTTTTCTGCTCTTTTGATATCTTCATTTATTTTGAGTGATTGCACATTTAAATTCTTATCACTAGATTTCATTATCTCTTGACCTTTATTCAATGTTTTCACATCATTTTTTGGTACTCCAATTTTTTTGTTTAAGAAATCAAAAACAGATCCTTTAGGAACTGTTTCTTTATATCTTTTAATTATAGCTTTTTCCCTTTTCTTTTGAATTTTTTGCATTCTTTTTATTATAGAAAAACAGTCTTTACTTTTAGATGTTTCTCTTAATTCCATACACTTATCTAATGACTTTCCCTTGGGCAACACTTCTGCCTCAATGGGTTCCGTACGACCCTCTCCATTTTTGCCAAGACCCCGACCCCAAACATAGCCCATCCGTGCCATCATTCTAGAACCGAATCCATTTGTATGCTTTTCCCATTCGCCAAACTGTCTAGCCGTCGGATCTGAAGGTCTCCAGTTGACAAAATCTTCCGGCTGATTTCCACTCTCTAAAGATTTACAAAAATCATCATCACTGTCTTGAAATTCACTGTCTTCGATCAAAGTATCAAAACAAGGAAGAATATCTTCTACGTTAACTGTCTGAGTATCATTATATTGTAAATATTTCACGAGATATTTATGATCTTCTAAACAACTTTCTATCCTTGCTTTACACCACAAGTCATTTGAATATTTAGCAAGACAAAGAGAATCCCTTTCTAAAGTAGTAAAATCGGGATCAACAAACTCTTGTAATTCCGACAATTTTACGACGTGACCATGCGAGTACCGACACTTATCATCCGAAAACTTGCATCTTCCATCCAGGAAATACGAACAAGGTTTCATAGCATCACAAATAGGATTGCAGAATAAAACTTTAACCACTAGTTCTTCAGGTAATTCCAAATTTTCTGCTTCGACAGATAAAATAATTGCATTATGATAGTCTTTTTCACCCCACGTTTGACTGAACGGAGCTCTACATTTTCCACCCTCCAGTTTTGAGATTGTTTCTGTCAATTCTTCGTCCAGCTTTTCATCCTCGTTTATTTGAGCTTCGTCCGGTCCTTCAGTATCACCACACAATTCTGCCATTTCGGATTGAAACTTCATATATTCAATATCGATTTGACAAGGATTTTCACTATTTACATCTTGTTTTTCGGAACAATTTTCTTCGTTTAATCCTAAACTTTCTTTACTGAGACGTATCACTTCGATCAAATTTGATTTAAGCGTTAATAAATCATCTCTCTGTTCGTCGTCTTGACAAGAACTTAAAGCACTCTCCACTAATTGAAGCTGCTGTTGATAAACTTCTATAGATGCTAAATCATTCGCATTCGTATCCATTTTCAAGGATTTACAAATAAACGACAACCATGAAAAGTCTAATCACCACTCATTGTCACTAGGGGCACTGAAATCGTTTTATTGTAACGTTGCCAATTCCGTCGATGACGAAATAAAATCGTTCACATTTTGGCAATCAGTATATACAGTATTTTAAATCAAAAAAGAGTAAAAATTATAAGACAATTGAATGAATAAAAAATTAGAAAGTAAACTCGATATATAGATTGTTCTTACATTT
>NW_019384361.1:344464-353043 GCF_000671375.1 Centruroides sculpturatus | reverse complement strand
GTTAGTGTTGTTTGTTTATATTTATTTATAACTTATAACATGCACAAAAAAAATAATAATATTAGTCACATGTATTCACAATTTATAATTACAAAGATCAGCACACGTACACACCTATTCGTTCGAGAATCGTCGCACACATGTGAATTATACATGCTCACGATACTTTCGATTTGTCACTTTTCCGTCGTAGATTTCCCATTTTACAGTTATGTGACTCATAGCCTGGTGATAAAGGAGAAAAGAGACACATAGGACGTCAAATTAAGTCACAGTTATGATTTCACAGATTCGAGACAGCTTGGTAGCCCGAACGGCCCCAGGCTTTCGCCCGTGCACGCTAAGTGACTTTCATTACAAGCATTTAGCTTTCCGAAGTCTATGACGACAATTGTTTGGCATTGACGGGCGCGAATTTCGTGCCAATAAAGCTGCCTCGACTTGTTCGATTATGTTATCGACTCAATTTCATATTTATTTTCACTTGGCGGTCCTTCTCTGTTCTTTTTCCGTTACTTACACGTGTATGTCATTTCATTGTTATTCATGTGATATCATCATTTATCACATACTGCCATGACGCTCTTGTCTGTCCGCTACAACTGTCAAGAATTAACGCGATTGGCGAAGCGTAGTGACAGCGGGCCAATAGAGAGCGGGGGTCCTTGCCAAAATTCGGTTTGCACGCCAATTTTCGTACGTGCGTTAATCAAGCCGAATAGTTTGGCCGAATATTCGGCTATTCGGCCACGCTCCTGGCCGATTATTCGGTATTCGGCCAGAGGCCGAATATACTATTCGTTGCAACACTAGTTATAACCCTTCATATATAAGTACAGTAGAGCGTCGATTATCCGAAAGTCAATCATCCGAAAAAATTCCAATCGGCAAATTTAAATTTTCGCCAGTGCTGTGGCGTCGCAATCTTTGTCTATGTCTTGGGCTACTCAAATATTTTACGTTTTTGATACTAAATTAACTTCTGAAATATAATTTTGTATTGTTTTTATATTTTTCAATATATTTATTTTGTTTGTACAAAATAAAAAAATAATTTTTAACGATACAATAGTTTTCGTTGGGCTTAAATTAACATCGACAAAAATTCAACGCGAAGCGACACGCAACGGAGAAAAATGTCAAGATGGGATAAAGTAATATATTTTTCATACATAGTCGGTTATCCGAAACATCGATATTCCGAACCACCCCAGTCCCCAATTGATTCGGATAATCGACGCTCTACTGTATCAAAGAATTCCAGCATTGCCCAGTAACTCAAAAGAAAGTTGAATTGTCCGTGGTTATAAACTGGCGTATGTCTTCCGCAGAGTGGCAAAGAGTAATTAATATCTGAGGATGGAGTAATGGTTAAGGAAGGAAATATGGCGTGGTAGCTTGTATATAAGGTATTAAATTTTGATGGTAAAAGATCAAGAGTGTGGGCAGTGGCGTAGCGAGAGGGTGCAAGGTGCAAATTATTTTTTTATTTTGTACAAACAAAATAAAAAAATAATTTTTAACGATAGTCTTCGTTAGGCTTAACATCGACGAAAATTCAACGAGAAGCGACACGCAACGGAGAAAAATTTCAACATGGGATAAATTAATATATTTTTTCGTGCATAATCGGTTATCCGAAACACCGATCTTCGGAGCATCCCCAGTCCCAACTGATTCGGATAATCGACGCTCTACTGTAATTAATATTAAAAGATTCTTATGATAAAAATCTCATAACAGATGGGGCCACACACAATTTTAATGATTATTATTAAACATATACAGTGAAAACTGCTTAGGCGACCACNATTAATTATATCAAATTTAAAAAATATACTAACATAAGTTAAGAAATTTTACAAATATTGAATTATAATGTAAATAAAACCAGATTACCTGCAGATGAAACAAAACTAATAGTAACAATGAATGAAGAAAAATATATAAATGCAAAACTTGATTTGATCTCATCACATCAATATAGTGAATTAAATGAACTCCCTACTGGAAACATATATGAAAATTTAGAAAAAATACTTAAAAGTTGAAAAAAAACTCAAGAAAATTAACATAAATGATTTTAATATTTTAGACTATAATTTAAGAATATGCAGACTCAATATCAGAGTAAAGACATAAAATAAACAGAGCATATAAACCATTAGTTGACACAAAAGTCTATGTATTATGGTACAGTATATAATTTAGAAAAATTTATGAAGACCAAACTAAATCAATATAACAACTCAGAAAATAACATAAAGAATACGTATCAGTTCATTAAAAACCTTAAAAAGCTCAATATAAATGAAAATAGCAGGATGTTGAGTCTGGATATTAAAAATATGTACCCACCTATACATAAAGAAATTAATAGTAGGCACGTTAAATAACTTGGAATGTAACAAATAGATGATTCAACTGGTTCAGTTCATTTTAGATAATTATTATTTTACTTGTAACAAAGTTTTTTTTTAGACAGTAGAAGGTATCTTCATGGACTTATGCATTGGACCGAACTTGCAGAATTATGCGTGATAAAAATTGGCCAAATAATTAAAAACCTCTGCAGTATAATTTTTTACAATAGAAATGTGAATGACAGTTTTATTATTTACAATAAAGGTTTAACCAACCCCTAAATTATACTCCACTACACCAATATCCACAATAATATAATTTTTGAATTAGAAAAAGAAAATAATGGCATGTTAAATTTTTTAGACATCACTGTCCAGACATCTTATGAGTTGTCTTTTAAAAAATACAATGGGCAAAAACAGTATTTGCACACTGGCATTATTTTGCATAAATAAACTTACAAAGCAGCTATAACAAAATAAATTTAACCATTGAATTAGTTTTACAATTAATAGTGAGGTTCAGGCCAAAGTCTTAAACACGAAAACGTGTAAGTCAGACGTTCAGCGCCACTTTCCCATAAAATTAGTTTTACAATTCCCATAAGCCTAGAAGTTTGACAATGGTGTTTGGAATGTCAAGCATGATTCCCCTGACTGTCCAAACACCATTGTCAAACTTCTAGGCTTACAGGAAAGCGGCACTGAACGTCCGATGTACACGTTTTCACATTTAAAACTTTGACCTCAACCTCGCTAATATCTGCAAACATTTTATTTTTTACCTTATCCAAGGAAATATGTCTGTAAAATAGCATTTTTTGCATGTAAAAAAAGTGTACACATCACTGGTCTGTTTTATAACAGTTAAATATTACAAAATGCAAATTTTCAGCACATAATAGGTCTGCATTATTTAAAAGGCATGTTATACAACTATCAGAGCAGGATGATTATATATATGATTAGGCAAATATCAAAAGATCCCTTTGTAAGTGCTCAACAGCTGGCAATTAATGTTGCTTCAACTTAGGGATCATAGTAAGTTCACAAACCAATTGTGATATAATATCTTCATGCAGTCCTTATTCAAGCCAATGCACCCAAACAAAACCCTTTTATCAGCAAAGCAAACAGACTGAAAAGGCTTAAGTTTGCCAAAACATGTATCAACAAAACAGCTGTTCTATTTTCCAACAAAAGCAAGTTTAATATTTTTGGTTCATAATATGAATGCTATACAGTACATTGATATATTGTGAGGTAACTTATTGCACAGTGTATCATAATTGGGAATTGAAGAGTTATACCATTCCAGCAGGAGAATGATCCTAAACATATGGCTAATGTAATGAGGTTGTGATTATAACATAAAACATACTCAAAACTCTCCCCAATCACCTGATTTAAACCCCATGGAGAATTTGTGGCAATTATTAGACTTGCAAGTGAGAAAGAGGAAAATTTCCAACAAGATGGAACTGAAGTAAGCACTTAGCAACAAAAATATTAGTGCAATGAATTGCTAGGTCGATTGTCATGTCTCGTTCATTGATTACATCTTGTAATCAACAAATGAGGCATACATACTAAGTACTAGTATAGCCTAAAAATCTTTCTTTGAAGGATTATTTGTTTTTACTTTTACTAGTGTGCAGATAACAGTTTTTAACATCAAAAAAGTATTTATTAGCATTATTGTTATTATTCTGTAATGCCTATCATGGTAGATATTAAAACTTTTGTCAATATATTGATATTCTTCACTTATAATGTATTTTGCATTCATTTATATTAGATTTGACCTTTTTTGCTCACTGTATATTAAACCATGTGATGTAGGTAAAGTTATTAATTATTATTCCAGTATACCTATGTATAGTACATTAAAAAGAACATTTTCAATATGTATATTACAAAAATTAAAACATGCACAAACAGTATTATATATTAAAATAAGAAACTGAATACATATATTGTATTTTCCAATTAAATAATTACCCAAACAAGATAATCAAAAAATGGCTTAACAGTAATATAGAACAACAGTATGACCAACTTTGCCAATAATACAAGTAATCTATAAAAAGCTTGATTATATTCCTATAGTATTTGAAAAGATACAAAAATTATTAAAAACATACAATATTGTTCTTGCCCCATTTAATAATATGAAAAACATGTTAAATTAAACAGAATTAAACAAAATTAAACAGAATGAATCAATTAATAAGAAAACAGATAAAATGCAATAACAATGTAGTATACAAAATTTCATGTAATTTCAACCAAAATATTAATATGTAAGTGAAACAGGAAGAATATTAAAAACCAAGATTATAGAACATCTTCATGCATTAAAGTACAATTATGCCAATTTCAGTCACCATACATTGTAATCAAAAGGGTTACAAGGTCTCACTGAATAATGATAAAATTCTTGAAAAAATATATTAAAAGAAATCATTAAAATTAAACAGAATGAATTTAAACATAGGAATAGCCATTATTACATAATTAGACAAGCCTATTGTAGATCCATTCCACCCCATTTTTTCATACACGGTACCTTGTACTATGTCTGTAAATATAAATTTGGTTGAGGAATATACAGTGCAGCAAAGTTTTTAGAGATTAATGTCCTTTTATTATGAAAACTTTCCTTTTTTCAATCAACATTTTACAGTATTTATATTTATTTTTACACAGGTATTCACAACTTTTAGTTTTTTTTAAATTTGATTATAACCTTATGTTAATTTTTTTAATCAATCTTTATAAAAACTTTTTCAGTTTTATACAGGTACAGTCATTATACAAGGGGCCTTCTACCCCCTTGTATAATGAAGTTTAAATAGTCAAATACTGGTGTGTTCCTTGTATGACTTGTTGGTAAAATTTGTGCTATGACTAAAAGATCTGTCAGAAGAACGAGTAACAATTAAACAACTAAAATCTTTTTTCTATTTACAATTTTAATAATAATAATTTCAAGTTGGACACAACTCAATCTGCAAAAAAAAAACACACTACCACAAAGTTGTGAGAGATGAACTGGAAATAATATGGCATAAGGTTACAATAAAAAAAAAATACATTGGAAGATAATTGTGTGGCCATCAAATCATAATACACACTTTAAATTTCTCAACAAATTTTATGTAAAGAGAATTTAGTGAATTTTCTTTTGGCAATTTTTTGGATCAATTCCCATATTTAAAAATTTAAAACTTTTGTCATATAAGAACACAATTTTACATCTTACATGTAAAATGTCATATTTTAATTAATGGTAAAGTCTTAAATAACTATAGAATATCATCTATGGTTAATTAACAAACTTTTCTGAAGCTGCTATTTTCAATTTATAAAATAAATTAAAATTTAGCTTTAGAAAATATTTTATTTGTAACTTTCAAATTATTTGTCGTTCTCAAAACTCTTTTATTGGTACTTAGTGTGGTTGATATTTCACCTAATTCTTATTAAATATTACTATATTTTATGAAATTTTTCTATCCATAATTTATTGAGTTTATAGATTATAAAAAGTAAATACATTAGTTTTTATCCTACATAAATTTTTTTGTTATTAAAATTTGATTTTAGTGATGCTTATTAAATACTGTAATTGAAACATCATTTTCTGATAATATAATTTCCTATTTAGTTTTAAAATATAGTAAGTTTGTTATGGTCTTTTCTTGACTTTTGTTCCTTATACAAGTTTCTTTCTTCTTCCTTGAGATTCAATATTGTATTTTTTTGGGCTTCAATACGTCTTTCTAACTGCTGTTGCATAACTCTATCTTTTCTTTCTTTATTTCTATTAAATGCTTGTTGGAGATGAATGAGTTCTTTTTCTGCTCTTTTGATATCTTCATTTATTTTGAGTGATTGCACATTTAAATTCTTATCACTAGATTTCATTATCTCTTGACCTTTATTCAATGTTTTCACATCATTTTTTGGTACTCCAATTTTTTTGTTTAAGAAATCAAAAACAGATCCTTTAGGAACTGTTTCTTTATATCTTTTAATTATAGCTTTTTCCCTTTTCTTTTGAATTTTTTGCATTCTTTTTATTATAGAAAAACAGTCTTTACTTTTAGATGTTTCTCTTAATTCCATACACTTATCTAATGACTTTCCCTTGGGCAACACTTCTGCCTCAATGGGTTCCGTACGACCCTCTCCATTTTTGCCAAGACCCCGACCCCAAACATAGCCCATCCGTGCCATCATTCTAGAACCGAATCCATTTGTATGCTTTTCCCATTCGCCAAACTGTCTAGCCGTCGGATCTGAAGGTCTCCAGTTGACAAAATCTTCCGGCTGATTTCCACTCTCTAAAGATTTACAAAAATCATCATCACTGTCTTGAAATTCACTGTCTTCGATCAAAGTATCAAAACAAGGAAGAATATCTTCTACGTTAACTGTCTGAGTATCATTATATTGTAAATATTTCACGAGATATTTATGATCTTCTAAACAACTTTCTATCCTTGCTTTACACCACAAGTCATTTGAATATTTAGCAAGACAAAGAGAATCCCTTTCTAAAGTAGTAAAATCGGGATCAACAAACTCTTGTAATTCCGACAATTTTACGACGTGACCATGCGAGTACCGACACTTATCATCCGAAAACTTGCATCTTCCATCCAGGAAATACGAACAAGGTTTCATAGCATCACAAATAGGATTGCAGAATAAAACTTTAACCACTAGTTCTTCAGGTAATTCCAAATTTTCTGCTTCGACAGATAAAATAATTGCATTATGATAGTCTTTTTCACCCCACGTTTGACTGAACGGAGCTCTACATTTTCCACCCTCCAGTTTTGAGATTGTTTCTGTCAATTCTTCGTCCAGCTTTTCATCCTCGTTTATTTGAGCTTCGTCCGGTCCTTCAGTATCACCACACAATTCTGCCATTTCGGATTGAAACTTCATATATTCAATATCGATTTGACAAGGATTTTCACTATTTACATCTTGTTTTTCGGAACAATTTTCTTCGTTTAATCCTAAACTTTCTTTACTGAGACGTATCACTTCGATCAAATTTGATTTAAGCGTTAATAAATCATCTCTCTGTTCGTCGTCTTGACAAGAACTTAAAGCACTCTCCACTAATTGAAGCTGCTGTTGATAAACTTCTATAGATGCTAAATCATTCGCATTCGTATCCATTTTCAAGGATTTACAAATAAACGACAACCATGAAAAGTCTAATCACCACTCATTGTCACTAGGGGCACTGAAATCGTTTTATTGTAACGTTGCCAATTCCGTCGATGACGAAATAAAATCGTTCACATTTTGGCAATCAGTATATACAGTATTTTAAATCAAAAAAGAGTAAAAATTATAAGACAATTGAATGAATAAAAAATTAGAAAGTAAACTCGATATATAGATTGTTCTTACATTTTTAACACGTTTATAATTTGTATAAATATATATTATTATTATTATTTAAAAAAACCAACCATTCAATTTTGAAATGGACTTTCTTTTTTTTCATGGTTGGTTGGTTCGTTGGTGTTTTTTGGCGCAAGGGCCACATAGGACAAGCTGCGCCACTATTTTTTTCATCCCATGGGCACTAAAACGACTTATTTAACCACGCTCATCACGGATTCGACCAGGTCCATAGCGAGAGCGACCGGTCGGTGATGAACGGGTCTTTACGTATCTGGGAGAAACCATCTCCCGAAAAATTCCTGGGATTACTCGCCCGGATTCGATCCCACATTCCTGAGCAATAGGCTGCTTCGGCCATCTTAAAAATGGACTAGTTTCATCCAGTTAGCCTCTTACTAATTCCATAAAAACAAACATACTACAGTAGACCCCCCTATAACGCGGTAGATACGTTCCACGTTATACGAATTTCGCGTTGTAGGAATCCTTAAATATATGAGCCAATCACAGCCCGACACGTGTGCAATTTAGGGACTACGGCTGTTTGAAAGGTTTTCTTCCATAAAATTAATCGATTCTTGACTAATTCGACTCAACATTTCCAAAACACGTATAATTTTTTGGGAATAATCCGTATAAACTATGCTATAAACAAAAAATTGTAGGATTACTTACCGAGTGTGCACCGTTCGACGTCGCCATTGCTTAAGCTTGTTTTCGTCGCGGAGCAGCGCACCAAACGGCGGCCGCGATTTCTGATAAGTTATTTTTCTGCGAAAAATT
>NW_019384361.1:334550-340718 GCF_000671375.1 Centruroides sculpturatus | reverse complement strand
CGAACCAAAACAACCGAGTCGAATTAATTGAGTCGGAAAAAAGAAAGTGTGCATTATAATCGAGAAAATGCGAGTATTGTATTAATCTTTATTGGTGTTAAAGCTGTCTTATAATATCATGACGACTCCTGTAAATCGGGTTATCCGATAAGAATAAAATACAATACCAATATAGCTATATTGGTATTGTATTTTATTGTTGAAAAAATTCGTTTATTTTTGCTCGCTTCGAGTTTTGCTTAGTAGGAATGCCTAAAAAGTGCGCAAAATACGTACGGAAATACGGTATTACAGCACCACCTGTATTGGACGACCACCTGTCTAAAAGACCACTTTTTGAAGGAACCGTGTGTGGTCGCCATAGACAGGTTTTACTGTATTTATATTATGTGTACAAATTACTTTGTCTTTCTTTTTCTCTCTTGTAAAGACGAAAAGTCAAATCAATAAAGATTTATATTATTAATTAATAATAAGAATAAGTTATTTTTTAATTAAATAAAATCTCATAACAGCCGGAAAAGTTACGCAACTTGTTATAATTTTTGATGCTCTACCTGATTTTCCAACCTGGAAGTTTTTATGTTACACGGATGTTGAGTTACACCTTATTAAACATTTCAAAAATTTTTTTTTGATGTGGTTCAACCGAATTATATCAAGGATTTTTTTCAATATGATATCCTTTCCCAGGATATTTTTCAAATTCTTTTTTTTTTTTAATTTTTGCAATATCTAATGTTTTGGCTAAGTTAATTTTTGTGGCATTGTGAAAAATTGTCAGAAATGAAAATTTTAGCTATACGAGATTTATATATCAAAAGAGATTTTAAGATGTTAAATGTTTTCGCCCAAAATCTTACGAAAAGCAGTAATTTACGTTAAAATTTGGTTTTTGATAAGTCCTGTGATTTCTGTAGGCAGCATAACTTTATGCCATTCTTCTGCATTTAACAAATAAAAATAAAGATTAAATTTACAAATATAGTAAACATATAGTACTGCTACACGGCACGTTTTATTTCGGTTACAATTCGTGTGTGGTGTCAGTTAAATAAAATAAATTTAAAACATTTTCCTTATTAAATATAAAATTTATTTCCTATTGTCAATTTTAAAGATTTTCTAATGCACATAGAGGTGAGTAATATTTACGCGAAGCTTTCAAGTCAATCAAAAATCTTAATAAATAAATATATAAAAAGCAGAAATGCTCGTGGAATTACAACTTAAACCCAACGAACTTACTATTTCTTCCACATTCAAGATGGTGATTTCCGTCCTGCGTGCACATATACTGGCTTCACTTGATCTCAGGGGCTGCCACTCCAGTATTATAGCTTCATGCATAGGCCTTCGATGAAAATTTTACGAAAATCCGATGTGTTCCAGTTCCTCTGAGCAATTTGATCATTTTTGCCGTCACCCAATCTCATCCATTTATTACAGACTAATAAACTCTTGGCATAGCAATCGGACATGAGTCAGATAGACTCCCAATTGATTGTTTTCTGCCACGAAGGATAACCGCTCAAATCTAGATTCTTCACAATGATAGGATTGCTCTGGATTGGTGGTATAAACCAACATACGGGTGATCTGCTAAAGAGAGGACTTAAGCAGGGACAAATTTTCCATAAAGTGTTAGACACATGGGAAAAAAGCCCAAAAAAATTCACATGCCAGCCAGTTGGCGAGGCGGAACCCACAACATAACTGTTTGCTGGTTTTAGTCACTTGGCCACCAGCAGGCTTCATAATATGAAATTCTCCAATGATAAATTCGGAGTTTTAAAACATCTTTCATATAAACATGAAAATACTGATATAGGCTAATAATATAAGCATTATTAAAAACAAAATTGTTTATTGTGACAATAATGCCTGCACACATAGGCTACACTTATCAACGACTTTCTTGACAGTGAAGCCTTGTTATTTGAAATGACCAGCATCCAGCTCTGAATCTGAATCCCACAGAAAGTGTGTGGAAAATTTGTATTTTTAAATGAAACAGTAGCCTTGATAAGATACCCTACTGTATGAATTTTTGCTGTTTACTTCTATTTAAAAAAAGATAATAGTGTCATAAATATATTATAAACAGTGTATAATAAACTGTTAGAGGTACCATTTCATTTTCCAATAGTAATCACTCTGTTCTGGAGTTACCTTGAATATTAACAATATTGTCAAAATGGCATATTGATACTAGTATTTTACTGCTTTGTAAAGTATTTTCACGATCAGTAGGATACCCATTATTTTAAACAATTGTAAAAACAATTTTTTATTAAAAATACTTTTGATTGGTTGATTGATTGAATAAACTAAAATAATTAAAGTCACTATTTTATATTTTATAAAATTTATTTATAGTTTTATTTATAAATCAACAATATCTTTATAATACAATTTCTTGTAATTTAACAATGGAAGTCCAATTATTTAAAATTTCAATATTTTATATAAATCAGAAAATTAAAACAAACTTGGTTATTCTATATATTTTTCCATTACAATAAAAACATGGCACATCTCTATTATATTCTATTCATTTCTTGGTTTTTAAATATTTTCAAATTTTCTATTATATATCAATAAAAACAATAGCAATTTGTTATAATAAATAAAAAATTCATTTCTGAATGAAATGTTTTGTACATTTTCAACATTCATGTTATAGATTCAATACAATTAATTAATTATTAAAATTTACAAATATATATATTTAAAATTTATATCTTATTATACAATATATATTATATTATTTGGCAAGACTAAATTCATAAATAACTGTGATTACCTAATAATGTTTTTTCTTTAAAGTGTTATTATTGATAGTTTGATATAATTCATTACTCTCAAGACATAACATGTACCCACATACTGTACCTAACCAAGTCTTTACAAGAATTTTCTAAAATATTAGAAAGTTTATTATGTCCATATTTGTAAATAACAAATTGTACTTGTGTTGTGATACTAGTGGATGGTATTTGTGTATATACACATACATACATACATACATACATACATGTACCATGTCTTATAGATTCCTATGTGAAATATATCACATATATATTATAATTTGTAATGAATTGTTTTAAGTGTAATAATCTACATCGTCATCATCATTTCACTTATTTTCATATTTATAAAATTTAAATTGAACAAATCTCATATCTTATGAAGTTTCTTTAAGTTAATTTTTAATTAATATTCTGAAACTGATTATATAACAATTTTTCTCTTTTAACAACACAAATTTTTACTATAAGTTATAGAATAAAATATAGAAAATAAATTTTTCCCACACATCACTTGCAGCTACCAAAATTACTAGAATATCTTTGCAACATTAGGAAAAAAGTGTTATTTTATTAAGAAAAGCAGTTATTTATTCTCTGTTCTTCAAAAATATTGCAAATATATTGAATTTTAAAGTTATAATGGAATTTTTTTGAAAATCTGATGATAATTTTAATTTAAACATGTTGATTACATTTACAATTAAAAATATATAATTAAAACACGCCAGGATAAAATTCATACATTACAATATTAAATGAANCCGTATAAACTATGCTATAAACAAAAAATTGTAGGATTACTTACCGAGTGTGCACCGTTCGACGTCGCCATTGCTTAAGCTTGTTTTCGTCGCGGAGCAGCGCACCAAACGGCGGCCGCGATTTCTGATAAGTTATTTTTCTGCGAAAAATTTGTTGAACTTTGGAGACACCATTAATTAATTAATTAATAGAAATAATTTTTATGGCCGTTGAATAAGAAATGTTTCTTTCACAAGAAATGTATAAAATTACAGTGCTGTATTAGACTTACGGTACCTAATTTACATACTGTACAGACGATAATAAACTCAACTTACCCATCTAAACTCTCCGTAGCGTGTAAGTAGTTCGGCTGATCGTCTACTATTGGTCCAGATTAGACCAATCCTGTCGCGACACGAGTCGGCGATGACGTTTTACGCGTCCCTTTTAGCGTCTTTATACGAATACTGTCGCAATTTTTTCGCCGCGTTATAGGGGGTTTACTGTATTTAGAAATATTTAATGCCTTTAAATTTTACGTATAATCAATCTTTTTAAATTTATGTTTAATTTTCAATTTGTTTAGCATTTAAAATAAGCATTTATGATTTTTTTTCCTTACCATAATTTATTTCAGTAAATTATCTAAGAATAATACTACTAAATTCAGAAAACGAAAATTTTTAATACAAAACATTGCCCATAAACGCGCAATCATAAATCCATGTTAAGAATTACACAAATTCCATTTTAAAATGGTTTATATTCGTATTGAGATCTGTTATAGATACAAATAAAATATTTAAATAATAGTGTAGTATCGATTAACAAACTTTATTTAAAGTTTCGAAGAAATAACTTATTAAAATTGCTTTTACGTAAAAACGAAATCTTTAAACTTAACATTACTTATAAATTGTCTTCGGTTATTGGTATTTGTGTACGGAAACGTTAAAAATCTTTATTGTTAAATAGAATCTTAAAATAATAATTGAGTTATAACTAGTGATGTAACGAATATTCGGTTACTATTCGGTATTCGGCCTATTTTTCGCTATTCGGCCGAATACCGAATACCTAAAAACAGGAGTAAGAAATAACAAAAACACATTAAATTAATCATTTTGGTCTTTAGATTTAATGTTATCGGGTTAATGTTGTTTATTTATATTTATTTATAACTTATAACATGCACAAAAAAAATAATAATATTAGTCACATGTATTCACAATTTATAATTACAAAGATCAGCACACGTACACACCTATTCGTTCGAGAATCGTCGCACACATGTGAATTATACATGCTCACGATACTTTCGATTTGTCACTTTTCCGTCGTAGATTTCCCATTTTACAGTTATGTGACTCATAGCCTGGTGATAAAGGAGAAAAGAGACACATAGGACGTCAAATTAAGTCACAGTTATGATTTCACAGATTCGAGACAGCTTGGTAGCCCGAACGGCCCCAGGCTTTCGCCCGTGCACGCTAAGTGACTTTCATTACAAGCATTTAGCTTTCCGAAGTCTATGACGACAATTGTTTGGCATTGACGGGCGCGAATTTCGTGCCAATAAAGCTGCCTCGACTTGTTCGATTATGTTATCGACTCAATTTCATATTTATTTTCACTTGGCGGTCCTTCTCTGTTCTTTTTCCGTTACTTACACGTGTATGTCATTTCATTGTTATTCATGTGATATCATCATTTATCACATACTGCCATGACGCTCTTGTCTGTCCGCTACAACTGTCAAGAATTAACGCGATTGGCGAAGCGTAGTGACAGCGGGCCAATAGAGAGCGGGGGTCCTTGCCAAAATTCGGTTTGCACGCCAATTTTCGTACGTGCGTTAATCAAGCCGAATAGTTTGGCCGAATATTCGGCTATTCGGCCACGCTCCTGGCCGATTATTCGGTATTCGGCCAGAGGCCGAATATACTATTCGTTGCAACACTAGTTATAACCCTTCATATATAAGTACAGTAGAGCGTCGATTATCCGAAAGTCAATCATCCGAAAAAATTCCAATCGGCAAATTTAAATTTTCGCCAGTGCTGTGGCGTCGCAATCTTTGTCTATGTCTTGGGCTACTCAAATATTTTACGTTTTTGATACTAAATTAACTTCTGAAATATAATTTTGTATTGTTTTTATATTTTTCAATATATTTATTTTGTTTGTACAAAATAAAAAAATAATTTTTAACGATACAATAGTTTTCGTTGGGGTTAACATCGACGAAAGTTTAACGCGAAGCGACACGCAAGTGAAAAATTTCAACATAGGATAAATTAATATATTTTTCGTACATAATCGGTTATCCGAAATATCAGTTATCCGGACAACCCCAGTTTCCAATTGATTCGGAAAATCGACGCTATTGCTGTATTAATTCAACAAAGCATAAAAAGTACTTGTGTAATAACGTTAATTTAGAATATAATTCTTGACAGTAACATGGTGCGAAAAGTTCCAACCGTAGATTAGTGTAGTGAACATGTGGGGCTGCAGCATACAACTCAGGCATATTCTGTATCTATGAATATACGCTATGGGTAAGTTTCGAAACCGAAAAAAGTTCAGTTGAATGTGTGAAGTGGATATA
>NW_019384361.1:317668-333934 GCF_000671375.1 Centruroides sculpturatus | reverse complement strand
CGAACCAAAACAACCGAGTCGAATTAATTGAGTCGGAAAAAAGAAAGTGTGCATTATAATCGAGAAAATGCGAGTATTGTATTAATCTTTATTGGTGTTAAAGCTGTCTTATAATATCATGACGACTCCTGTAAATCGGGTTATCCGATAAGAATAAAATACAATACCAATATAGCTATATTGGTATTGTATTTTATTGTTGAAAAAATTCGTTTATTTTTGCTCGCTTCGAGTTTTGCTTAGTAGGAATGCCTAAAAAGTGCGCAAAATACGTACGGAAATACGGTATTACAGCACCACCTGTATTGGACGACCACCTGTCTAAAAGACCACTTTTTGAAGGAACCGTGTGTGGTCGCCATAGACAGGTTTTACTGTATTTATATTATGTGTACAAATTACTTTGTCTTTCTTTTTCTCTCTTGTAAAGACGAAAAGTCAAATCAATAAAGATTTATATTATTAATTAATAATAAGAATAAGTTATTTTTTAATTAAATAAAATCTCATAACAGCCGGAAAAGTTACGCAACTTGTTATAATTTTTGATGCTCTACCTGATTTTCCAACCTGGAAGTTTTTATGTTACACGGATGTTGAGTTACACCTTATTAAACATTTCAAAAATTTTTTTTTGATGTGGTTCAACCGAATTATATCAAGGATTTTTTTCAATATGATATCCTTTCCCAGGATATTTTTCAAATTCTTTTTTTTTTTTAATTTTTGCAATATCTAATGTTTTGGCTAAGTTAATTTTTGTGGCATTGTGAAAAATTGTCAGAAATGAAAATTTTAGCTATACGAGATTTATATATCAAAAGAGATTTTAAGATGTTAAATGTTTTCGCCCAAAATCTTACGAAAAGCAGTAATTTACGTTAAAATTTGGTTTTTGATAAGTCCTGTGATTTCTGTAGGCAGCATAACTTTATGCCATTCTTCTGCATTTAACAAATAAAAATAAAGATTAAATTTACAAATATAGTAAACATATAGTACTGCTACACGGCACGTTTTATTTCGGTTACAATTCGTGTGTGGTGTCAGTTAAATAAAATAAATTTAAAACATTTTCCTTATTAAATATAAAATTTATTTCCTATTGTCAATTTTAAAGATTTTCTAATGCACATAGAGGTGAGTAATATTTACGCGAAGCTTTCAAGTCAATCAAAAATCTTAATAAATAAATATATAAAAAGCAGAAATGCTCGTGGAATTACAACTTAAACCCAACGAACTTACTATTTCTTCCACATTCAAGATGGTGATTTCCGTCCTGCGTGCACATATACTGGCTTCACTTGATCTCAGGGGCTGCCACTCCAGTATTATAGCTTCATGCATAGGCCTTCGATGAAAATTTTACGAAAATCCGATGTGTTCCAGTTCCTCTGAGCAATTTGATCATTTTTGCCGTCACCCAATCTCATCCATTTATTACAGACTAATAAACTCTTGGCATAGCAATCGGACATGAGTCAGATAGACTCCCAATTGATTGTTTTCTGCCACGAAGGATAACCGCTCAAATCTAGATTCTTCACAATGATAGGATTGCTCTGGATTGGTGGTATAAACCAACATACGGGTGATCTGCTAAAGAGAGGACTTAAGCAGGGACAAATTTTCCATAAAGTGTTAGACACATGGGAAAAAAGCCCAAAAAAATTCACATGCCAGCCAGTTGGCGAGGCGGAACCCACAACATAACTGTTTGCTGGTTTTAGTCACTTGGTCACCAGCAGGCTTCATAATATGAAATTCTCCAATGATAAATTCGGAGTTTTAAAACATCTTTCATATAAACATGAAAATACTGATATAGGCTAATAATATAAGCATTATTAAAAACAAAATTGTTTATTGTGACAATAATGCCTGCACACATAGGCTACACTTATCAACGACTTTCTTGACAGTGAAGCCTTGTTATTTGAAATGACCAGCATCCAGCTCTGAATCTGAATCCCACAGAAAGTGTGTGGAAAATTTGTATTTTTAAATGAAACAGTAGCCTTGATAAGATACCCTACTGTATGAATTTTTGCTGTTTACTTCTATTTAAAAAAAGATAATAGTGTCATAAATATATTATAAACAGTGTATAATAAACTGTTAGAGGTACCATTTCATTTTCCAATAGTAATCACTCTGTTCTGGAGTTACCTTGAATATTAACAATATTGTCAAAATGGCATATTGATACTAGTATTTTACTGCTTTGTAAAGTATTTTCACGATCAGTAGGATACCCATTATTTTAAACAATTGTAAAAACAATTTTTTATTAAAAATACTTTTGATTGGTTGATTGATTGAATAAACTAAAATAATTAAAGTCACTATTTTATATTTTATAAAATTTATTTATAGTTTTATTTATAAATCAACAATATCTTTATAATACAATTTCTTGTAATTTAACAATGAAAGTCCAATTATTTAAAATTTCAATATTTTATATAAATCAGAAAATTAAAACAAACTTGGTTATTCTATATATTTTTCCATTACAATAAAAACATGGCACATCTCTATTATATTCTATTCATTTCTTGGTTTTTAAATATTTTCAAATTTTCTATTATATATCAATAAAAACAATAGCAATTTGTTATAATAAATAAAAAATTCATTTCTGAATGAAATGTTTTGTACATTTTCAACATTCATGTTATAGATTCAATACAATTAATTAATTATTAAAATTTACAAATATATATATTTAAAATTTATATCTTATTATACAATATATATTATATTATTTGGCAAGACTAAATTCATAAATAACTGTGATTACCTAATAATGTTTTTTCTTTAAAGTGTTATTATTGATAGTTTGATATAATTCATTACTCTCAAGACATAACATGTACCCACATACTGTACCTAACCAAGTCTTTACAAGAATTTTCTAAAATATTAGAAAGTTTATTATGTCCATATTTGTAAATAACAAATTGTACTTGTGTTGTGATACTAGTGGATGGTATTTGTGTATATACACATACATACATACATACATACATACATGTACCATGTCTTATAGATTCCTATGTGAAATATATCACATATATATTATAATTTGTAATGAATTGTTTTAAGTGTAATAATCTACATCGTCATCATCATTTCACTTATTTTCATATTTATAAAATTTAAATTGAACAAATCTCATATCTTATGAAGTTTCTTTAAGTTAATTTTTAATTAATATTCTGAAACTGATTATATAACAATTTTTCTCTTTTAACAACACAAATTTTTACTATAAGTTATAGAATAAAATATAGAAAATAAATTTTTCCCATACATCACTTGCAGCTACCAAAATTACTAGAATATCTTTGCAACATTAGGAAAAAAGTGTTATTTTATTAAGAAAAGCAGTTATTTATTCTCTGTTCTTCAAAAATATTGCAAATATATTGAATTTTAAAGTTATAATGGAATTTTTTTGAAAATCTGATGATAATTTTAATTTAAACATGTTGATTACATTTACAATTAAAAATATATAATTAAAACACGCCAGGATAAAATTCATACATTACAATATTAAATGAATAGAAATAATCACAAAAGTGTCTTTTTTAAAATCTTAACATCCTTTTCACACTTTGGAAACTAACTGTCTTTACAGTGGCGTCAACCTTCCTTTTTAGGCTACTCTTCCACCTCAATATGTAAAACACGGTTTAAAAATATTCCCAAGGTTTTTGGCATAATCATTAAATTTAATTTACAATTAAAAAAATATAATTAAAACATGCCAGGACAAAATTCATACATTACAATATTAAATGCATAGAAGTAATCACAAAAGTGTTTTATTTTAAATCTTAACATCCTTTTCACACTTCGGGAACTAACTTGAGGCAGTACAGTAACCTAAAAAGGAAGGTCAACTCCACCGTAAAGACAGTTAGTTCCTGAAGTATGAAAAGGACATTAAGATTTAAAAGAAGACACTTTTGTGATTACTTCTATGCATTTAATATTGTAATATGTTGATTACATCTTTTTCACTGATGATGATGATGAAAACTGATTGAAATCCAATTTTAAATTTTGCATAAAGTTAATTTAATAACGTAAGAAATATTTTTTCTTTGCAAGAGTTTAGCCAACAATTTGAAATTTCATAAAATCTTAATTAATTTGTTCAAGTTAATTTCTTAAATATGAAAATAAATAAAATAGTAGCTATATTCTAAATCAAACTTCTATGTATCTTACTATATTCTCAAAACAATTAATTTCAAATAGTTTCTTATATTTATAAAATATTTAAATAGCTAATATCTTTGGTCCATTTACTTTCTCTCTCCAATATTTATTAAATATATGAATTATCTCAATTATTCACTATAAGGTTTTAATTTAAATAGCAAAATTGATATAATGTATAAAATAAATATGAAAAAGTTTTCAGTTAATATTGAAAGAAAATTAAATTTATAACAAATTATTGATAGATATATAGAAATGTAATTTTTAAACAAAAAAAGTGTTAAATAATTTAGATTATGTTATATGATAATTAGGATTAACAAATAGGCATTATATAAATGCAGAGCAGTTTTTTTAATCTGCTGTTGGAATCAACAATCCTATCATCATCATTAGATAACAAAAGATTGATATTAATTTGAGTTTAGAGTGGACAAGTCATATTTTAATGTGTTTAAAACATTTACATAAATTAATGAAAAATTAAAATTTTATTAAAAGGAGACACAAAACCAGCAGAAACCTATGAAAAGCTTCAAGCAAAATTCAGAGAAGAATATTTACATATGAAGTTGTTTGGTATGAATATATCACTCTTAAAATAATATATCATCAGTAACAGACAATAAATTTGTTATGTTGGGTCTATTCTATCTGCTATACTTACCAATATCCAAAAAGTAGAATAATTGCATCTAACAGATTTGTTATTTGTAAATTTTCTGACGAAATAAAATAATAGTATCAATACTATCATTCAGGAATATTCAGTTTTCTGAAAGATATCTATGCAATGATAGTTGGAATTGCTCATTATTTTTCATTATGATGAATAATTAAACATTTTACAAAAGAACCCAAACAGAATTTCAATATAGAGGACCAAAGAAGCAATTAAAAAGAAACATTAAAACTTGCATATAAATTAAATTACAGCAATAGGCATTTTGGTCAAATAATCAAATATCAAAATATAAAATAAAATAATAAAAGAGCAAATAATCATGTGTAACAAAGTATAATTCCATCACTATATACTAAAAGATAATGGAAGCATATTTCAATTACCATTGCAACAAAAATTCTATCAGATTCCATTAGCATCAAAGACAAGTTGTAGAAATATGGTCTGTAATACAGAATATACAAACTCATATGGATTTTTTTTAAATTAAAATTCTTCAATTAATAATGGATATTATTATTAGATAGATTTTGCAATAATATCCATCATTCTAGGCCATCTAACCAAGTATAATAAAAAAAAATGCTTTTTGCTCCAAACAATATATGTTAATACCTTACACATTTAATTACTACAGAATCCTTTGACTTGGAATTGTAAACTATTTGCTATTGTTTACAAAGTTTGTACCTTACTGAGTTTATTTCTTCAACCTACAAATATTAATGGATTAACTGCTCTACATATCACAAAATAATAACTATAATTGTACTCTCAAAAGATAAAGCATTAAACTTCATCAAATAAAACAGACATTTTTATGATGCAAATATATCAGCATTTGTGATTTGATATGCACATCATAATATTAAATAGCAAATGTCATGCAAATGTAAGAAATATGCATTATATAAAACATGTTAGAATTAGAAATGTGCATTTTGATAAAAAAAAAAAAAAACAAAGTAGTCAAATTTTTAAAGTTTTATTTTTTCAAACACAGGAAAAAAAGTTCAATTCAAACTAAAATTTCAGTTTTATTTCTATTAAAAAGATCAAATTTTAAAAATATATATCTAGATAATGAATAGATGAAACAAATAATTTACTAGAGAATAATTTAGAAGTTTTCCTGTCAACAATTACAAAGTTTTAAATTTTTATATATTTTTTATATTATATAGAACAGAATATATATTCAAATATAATGTTTGATAATTTTATTTCAATAGACTTTTAATATTGAAAAAACTGAAAATAATTCTTGCAAACTGACAAATAGATAAAACATGAAAAATAGTGCAAAAGTATCAAATAATTCTCTCTGATGACTTCCAACTATTGAAATCTTTCACTTTATCATTTAGAATTCATTTCTAGTACTTAATTTTTTCATATTATGTATTCATTAGTAACAATAATAAATTGATAATTACACAGAACTTAGTTTTCTTGTAGTCTGAAAAAAATAATCTTCTAAACTTATTGTACAATTTAAACTGCCAAAATATATGAACTAATTAAATATATAAATATTTTATTTTATTTCTAGATTTACTTTATATCAACTTTAGAATGTAGAAAAATTACATTTTAGACTTGCTATTAAAATTATGTTTTGCAAATTTTAGATTTTGAATATATACAAGTTTCTATTGGTAATACAGAATGAATGTAAAAAACAGATTATTTATTTGTCAGTGATGTTAAATTAGAAAAGCTATTTAAGAAAAATTAATTTTTTGTTGTGACCAAAGTCTGTTTAATATGTATTTACTTTTATCAAGAATATATTGAAAATTTAAAATATTATACTCAAAATGCAAAAATCCAAAAATTAGCATATTAAATTTCACCAAATACTTTCAAAAAATTTTAAATTTAAGATATTTGTATAATCATCTAATATTTTTTTATCTCTCTTCTAATGCTCATAAATTAACATTTTTGAAATTTAAAAATAAGGCAAAATATGTATTGAATTTGGCATTAAATTATTTAATATATAATTTGATAACTAAAATTGTTATTTTAAATTTAATATACAAAAAACAATTTAAATAAAATTTTCATTTTGGATAATAAGTGTGTGTTTACTTTTTCTAATATTATATGATTTATGACATATGTTTTGTAAACAATAATTACAAAAGTCATCAATAAAATTATAATTAGATCACAGATTCAATTTCTATAAACTGAGCAAAATATCTAAAAACTTCAATTTTTATTACTTAATGAAAAAATCACTCTCTAGTAGGAGTCCATTGGTAACTATACAGAATTGTTGCAGCAATTACAGTTGATGCTCCAACAATAAAATATCTGTAAATATTTAATACAAAATAAACAATTTATTACTAACTAAACCTTACATTTTCTAAATATATTTAAAAATTTCTATAATATATGTTCTACATACATCAAATTTCATAAAACTATAAAAACAATTTACCATTTTAACAATTATGAAATTTTACTTAATTATTATCCAATAATTTTGACTGATTATATCAAATAGCAAACTTTAACTTTCATAATTTTTCTTGATTTTTTTTATATGTGAATTTATTTTATCTGTTATTTCTCATGATTACATAACAACAACTAAGACACAAAATATTTATTACTTCACAATAAGAAAATAAGTCTTCCAATATGTAAGTTGGAACTTATGTATAATAAATCATACTATCCACACTTTTTTCAGTAGGAATACTTGAAGTGTAGATGGGAAATAAAAGATTTATAATTAATTTTATTGGTAATAAAAGAGATGCAAAAATATATTAAGGTTTAAAAAGTTTATATGCTGCACTTTTGGTTTCCCAAATCAATGTGTAGCAATAGGCAGCAAACATTTCACATCCTTTTTAAAACTTTTGTAAATAAGTAAGTATTAGGAGTATATTAATATTATTGAAAATTTTGTGAGAATGTAGATTGATGGTCAAATTTGGAAATTAGGTTAAAAATTGGCAGAAAAACATTTACAGTACATGTAATGAAGTGTAAGAAAAAGTCACATTGACAAGTGTTGTTATTTGTTTAAAAATAACCTTAAGAAATGTTTCAACAACATACTCAAAAATATTGAGTATAAATGATAATCAGATATAAAGCAAAACTGAAAATGTTATAATTATTTATTCTATTTGATAAAAGTTCTTAAATACATAATCAATCATCTAAATATCTCTAACTGCATTACTACAATAAACCAAAAAACTCAAAAACCTTTATAACTCAGTCTATTTTTTTAATGTACCTAACGTTTTCGGTCAAATTAACTGACCTTCTTCAGGATCGAACCAAAAAATTTAATTTGCCAAACAGATATTTTAGAACATTTTTTAAAAATCTACAATCTTTGCAGATTCGATTGCGCAAGCCCATTTGAATTTTCCATCTAGCAAATTAAATTTTTTGGTTGGATCCTGAAGAAGGTCAGTTAATTTGACTGAAAACGTTTGGTACGTTAAAAAAATAGACTGCATTATAAAGGTTTTTGAGTTTTTTGGTCAATCACCTAAATCAGTGTTTCTCAACCTCTAACGAATCATCGCCCCTTCAATAAAACTGTTACATAGTGTCACCCCCTTTACTTCAAAATTCCGATGTTGAAGGCCAAGACTAACGCCAAATTCATACTGCATTGAATAGACTAGTGACTAGTATAATGTTATTTGTTTAATTGTACGATATAACAAATAAAATGTCGAATTATTCTTAATATAATATTTTACTATATCGCCCAGAAAATTGTTTTTCGCCCCCCAAAATATAAATTGTTACTAAATGCCCACATGGGGGCGATATCACCCCCGTTGAGAAACACTGATCTAAATTTAAAAAAAAAAATATATATATATATATATACATATATAGGGTGTTGTTCATTTTAATGAATCTACTAGAATAACTGAAACAATACACATCATGCAAAAAAATTTATTAAACCAAAGATGGCACTGTTGGTTTCATCATAGATGACTGTACAATTGGTGAAAACAAGAGTTTCTTACGTGGGAACATCATTTTTGTTTTATATTATAATTCTACATAAAAAACAAACTTTAATCTGGAATTTTCATGCGACCACCATATCACATTCATATGTGTTAATCTGTGGATATCTATGAAGTTCATTAAAGAAAAAAAAAATCATTAGGATGCTATTATTATTTGATAAAATCATTTTTTCTTCTTCAAATAATAAACTGATAAGAACGTTGGTGTGTCAAAGCCATCAAGCTTATGATAGAGATATATGTTGACCTTGATTAATTTTTAAAATTTGTTCTCAAGCCCAGTTCAAAAGTTCAAAGTAACTGTAAATTTTCTCAGGATATTTTTCAATTTAATTAAACTTTTAGTGGCATTCTTAATTAATTACTTTCATAGTTTTCTCCTATTATAAACATTATTCAATGAAATTTCCCTGAATGCATATGTCAATTCTCTGTCGGAAATGTCTCAATTTTTATTAACATGTTCTTGTAATACGCTTGTACAATCTGTTTGAATTCTTCCAATCATATCTTCTCTAGTTATTGGATCCTTTTTGTAGACCACATTCTTTAAATAGTACTACAAATAAAAGTCATGCAGAGTCAAGCCCAACAATTATATGAGCCATTATATTGATCAACATCATTTTATTTTCCCTTTTTCAATGAACTTCATAGATATCCACAGATTAACACATATGCATATGATATGGTGGCTGCATGAAAATTCCAGGTTAAAGTTTGTTTTTTATTTAGAATTATAATGTAAAATAAAAAAATGGTGTTCCCACTTAAGAGAATGAAGTTGACTCTATTTTCACCTATTGTAGGGTCATCTATGATGAAACCAGTAGCATCATCTTGTGGCATCCTTGAAGTATAACAACTTTGATTTAATGAATTTTTTGTAGGTTGGGTATTTTTCAAGTTAGACCAAGACTCCACTAGTGTAAAAACAGGCATAAACACCTTTGCTATAAAAACTTTTAATCACGTGATCTATTTGCGTTTGCATCTGGATTGCAATGGAGGTCCGGCTAGCAAAGTTTTTACTGTGATAGTACTATCGAAGTTATAAAGACAATGATTATATTCTACGAGTTTTTTCTGTACTATAATTACAAATGTAGTAAAATAATATCTTTACTTTCATATATTAACTTTTATTATCATATTATTAATTAAGATAATATACAGCACTTATAAGCTTAACTTTTTTCATTATATACTCCTCTAAACTGAAGGATTTTCCTTTGCCCGTCCATATCGTGTATTTTAGGCATCCATTATTATAATCAGGATACTTCTTGTCATAGATACATGAATACTTTCAGATGTTTTCAATAAATCTTACCAGATCTATTCTAGAGTAGCCGCGAGGGAACATACACAAAAGCTCATTTTCTGCCATTTTCACACTGTCACAATGACCTAGATTTCACTGACTTCTGATTGGTGGATGGTACCGTTTTACGGTTGTATTTACGTCGAAAGTTGAACACTGCTCAACTCGCTTTTACACTGGTTTTACGACCTGCTCAGGCATAAAATATCATGGTCACGTGATTAAAAGCTTTTATGGCGAGGGGTTTTACACCCGTTTTTATGCTAGTGGAGTCTTATTCCAGTGGATTGATTAAAATAAACCATCCTGTATGTCAGAAAATATTTATTAATTAAAGATTTTTCATTCATTATGTAATGAGTTATTATTTAAATGGTGCATTTTAAATGTTTATCTGTAAATTTTATACCTAAAAATATCAATGATGCAAAAGTTTCAGGTTATATAATTTATAGATTAGCATTTTTTTCCTCCTCACCTCAAATATTCCTTTTAGATTCATTCAGCAATAATTTCAAGTAACTGATGTTGAATTGAAATTGAAGACTTGAAAATACCTTGATCATTCCATTTAATTTTATGAGCATGCTTTTTATGTAATTATAAATTGACAAAAAATTAAGAAATTATTTCCAAATGAACAAATTAAAATTATTAGAAAGAAATGCTTATTTTCTCTGTAAAAATATGTGATATATTAATGAATTTGTTTTTAATATTTTTTTTTTTATTGATCAGTTTATCAAAATTGTGTTTTATACAAAATTTCCCAAAATCAGAAAAATTGTATATTCATAGTTCTATTAAAAGTTTGTGAAGTGAAATTTGTATGATTCAGTAATGCAATATAAAACCTTGATAAAAATAAGTGCTAAATAGATCTAAAACAAATAAGTAAAATTTTCTCAGAACATCAACTTAAGAAATTTTTATATCTTCATTTGCAATTATTGTAATAAAAATATTTTTATTACAAATGAAGAGACAATCAATTATGAAATCATGTAATTATATTTTGTTTATCAATATTTTATGCTTATTTGTAGCAATCTATATAAATAAAAATGTAAATGTTCATTTGTTCAAAATCTTAAATCTCCGAAAGTTCTTAGCTGATTGCTTTGAAATTTTGACATAATGTTGCATTCGAATATATGCGTGTTTTTATATTATATAGATTTCAAAATTCCTTTCACGGGGGGAGATGGACAGGATTAAGGCTTACTGTGAAGAACTCTGCTTCTATTATACTATTTTAGATGTGGTTTTTTGCATTTTTGATTGCGTTTTAATAGGGTACATCAAGAGAATGTACACTAAGAAACGATTTTTCAAAAATTCCCTCCCGCGGAGAGTGTTATACATTTATAATAGATACATTTTGAGCCACAGCAATGTGTGGCTGGGTGCAGTTGGTCATTAAAATAAAATGAATAACCATCTCTTTTTTAGCTTTTTTTTTTTACTTTAAACCATTTAAATTAAAGTCTAAGTGTTTTTGATAAAATTAATCATAAATTTTTTAATTCTATATAATAAAGCAATCGATTATATAATATCCTTATTTATTTTGTTCCCATTCAGTTTGAGAGATATATAAATTTATTCTATATTTTAATAGTTCTTTTTCAATGAATTTTGCAAATTTGTTATGTAAAAATTATCTGTGTTTAAAAGTAAATACAAATTCGTACCTTGTTGGTAAAAAATCTCCTAATAAATAATATGAACATAATGTTGAAAGAACAATAGAGACTGATGTTGCAAAACCTTTTAATATATTATCAGCATATTTGATGACTGTTGCTACCACTAAACCTCCAAAAGCCTACAAAAATTTAAAATTTTAAGATTTTCATAAAAATTAGTAATTGGGATATTTTTTAAATTCATATTTAGAAATTCTGTTTTAATAAAACTTAAAACATCATAACTTTATTACATTAATTTATTTCATATCATAAACCATTTTGAAAAATTAATGAGATAAATTAAAGCATTTTTGAAAAGGTTGAAAATACTTGCGAAATCTTTAAATCATTAAAACACAACAAAAATTTAAACACATTTAAATATATTTTCATGACATTTTTACTTAATTTTTATTTAACTATTTATTTAATTATTCTAAAAGCTATTAAAAATAATTTATCAATTTTATTAATTCAAAAAAATGTATATATTATAAAATAAGTTAGTGATTAATCATTTTATCATCAAAATATTTTTAAATAAAATTTGTAGTTACCTGAAGGAATACAACAAGCCATGCAATTTTATTGTAGCCTTGAAAAAATCCTACATTTAAAATGGTTTGATAATCTTGTATAACAACAGCAGCCCATCCCAACAGAAATCCAAAAATAGCTATAAAAGTGAATAAAATAAATACAAAACATCATTATTAAATTATTACTTTATTATTTAATAAAATATGTTATTCTTTATTTAGTAATATGTGGTTTAAAAGTCTAAATTTTAACAAGTTTTGTTTAAACTTATAACTCAATCAAGAAGTGATAAAAATAATTATTATTATTGGTATTCCTTTTTTTATTAACTTCTGCAATCTTGAAAACAAAAATATTTTTCTACATTGTAAGAAATATCAATATATTATGAAATAAGCATAATGCAGGCCTACAAGAATATATACAATGTTTTGTTTTTCAAGTATGTTGAAAAACTTAAATTCTTTAAAAGTCAAGAAATTACAATGAAAACTTTTAGCAGTTCATTAAAATAATTATAATTTGAAGTTATAATATAAAAGTAATAATATTTTATTCAATGCTGGTTACACAACATCCAAGTTCAAGTATTTCGATAATCTTGCTGCAGCTCTCTTTTCCCACCAACTGCTTTGAGATCTGATGACAAAAAGACAAGTTGGGTGTTTGCTCAACCATCCATTCCATATTTGGCAGATGTTACATATTGTATTGTATGTGTATTCAAGAGATATGGCATTGTACTTCCTATAAAATTGCAGATTTTCCTGTGCAGATTGTTATGTAATGATAGGGATAGTTTTAGCTTTTTGGAGAAGTCAGAGGTCTAATCTACATGGTCCCTTTACAGTAGACACAAACAGCAGCAAAAATATTTTATATCAAGGCTACAACTAGAAAATTGGCTTACCGCTTTCAAGAATATCAAGGTGATATCAAAAATTGTAGAACTGCTATCAAACCTGCTAGAAATACTTTAGAAAATGGTTGCAATATATTATGGGCTGATGCCACCTTACTTCAACAGTGCTCAGATTGCAGGGTCGCTTTCATACGTGAATCACTTTACATAACAAGACTTAGTTTGTGTAACGAACCTTCATTTGACCTTCCAGCAATATGGCACACATTATACAGGAAGTTAACCTGATAATTTTCATTCGAGTTAATTCTAAATTATACATTTTTCGCACCTTTTTAATTTCTACTTTTTATTTCTGTTTTATTTATTTATTTATTATTATTATTATTATTATAGTTTTTTCAATGTATTAACACATCCCATGGAATACATTTTAAATTTGCTGTTTAGAACACTTTAATGTATACAGTAGACCCCCCTATAACGCTTAGATACGTTCCACGCTAACCGAAAATTACGTTGTAGGAACGATTAAATACATGAGCCAATCGCAGCCCGATAGGTGGGAACTTTACAGACTAAGGCTGTTTGAAAGGTTTTCTTCTATAAAATTAACCAATTCTAGACTAATTCCACTCAACATTTCCAAAATACGTATAATTTTTTGGGAATAATCTGTATAAACTATGCTATAAACAAAAAATTGTAGGATTACTTACAGAGTGTGTACCGTTCGACTACGCCGTTGCTTAAAGCTGGTTTTCATCGCGGAACAGCACATTAAACGACGGCCGCGATTTCTAATAACGAATTTTTCGCATAAAAATAACTTGACCTTTGGAGACATCATTAATATAAATAATTTTTATGGCCGTTGAATAAGAAGTGTTTCTTTCACAAGAAATGTATAAAATTAGTGCTGTATTAGACTTACGGTACCTAATTTACATACTGTACAGACGATAATAAACTCAACTTACTAGCCTAAAATCTCCGTAGCGTGTTGCCAGGCGGCAGAAAGCATATATATAATTATAATAAAGTTACAATAAATTAAGTTAATATATAATTATATATACAGTACCTAATTTATATATAATTAATATATAATTATATGTACAGTACCTAATTTATATATAATTTATATATAATACTAAACAGACGATAGCAAACTCAATTTAGCCGCTCCGTAGTGTGGCGCAGGGTCGGAGGTAAGTAGTTCTGCTGCTCATCCACTATTGGTCCAGACTCTATCAATCTTGTCGCGAAACGACATTATAGGAGGTACTTTATACAAAAGTTTCTACAATTTTTTTGCTACGTTATAGGAATTGTCGTTATAGGAACGTACGTTATAGGGGGGGTCAACTGTATTTTAAATTGTAAGGTAAATAGAAAATAGATTTCTATACTGAAGACGACAATTTGAAATTAATCAAAAGTACTTTTAGTAATATTTTAAGTAAAATAATAACACTGACAGACAGTGTTAATATTTTCTTAAACTATTTGGCATCACATGAAGCAATTTTGAGCATTTTTTATTCAGTGTATTTTTTGTTTTCTATGTATTTGTTAAATAGCAATGAAATTAACAAAATCAAGTTAATTTGAATCTTTTATACAAAGTACAGTATTTGAATGCATTCTTCTTACATAGAACATAGATACACTTCTACTGGCATTGTTCTATAATATGAGCTGAAGACCATAAAACAAGCAAAGTTGGATAATGGATTATTTCTAACATAATTTTATTTTGTAAACAATGAAATCAAAATATTTTAAAAACTATGACTCAATTTAATATAAATTCTCTAATTAAACTAATGTGTAATGGAAACATAATTTATAGATTATTAATTTTTAAAAAATTCCCAATCAAAATTCCAGCAATTACTGTATTTTATAGTATATAAGATTCACCCTGATTTTGATACAGAATATTTAGGAAAAAGTACTTAGTGTATTTAAACCATACCATGCCTTTGGCACTCAGACCCTATTTTTTTTACTATATTCTGGTTAAAACAAAAAGTAAAATTAGAATTCACACTTTCATTTATCAGGCAAGAAGAAGAGTTTTAAAAAATCTTTTATGATTAAAATCTACCATAAAGGATTTCTTCCTAAATACATGCAAAACATCTTTGTGTATGTATGTTTGTTTGTTTGTTTATGTTTTTTCAAATATTGTCTGAAAAGATAATATTCAAATTATAATTAGGTAACTCAAATTATTTTTTGTTTCCACCTTTGGTCATTAATCTGAGAAATACAAAATCAATCAAATATTTGTATATTCAAAACCAGTAAACAAATACTTACAGAGTTGTATATTTCTGATCCATAATGATTGTGGTGAACCTTTCAAAAGCTTTTCAAAATATACACCACTAAATCCACTGGAAAAACAAGCAGCTAAAACAGAGGTCAAACCTACAAATTGTGAAGAGGCACTTTTTTCAACAATATTTTTTGATGGAATATCACTTGGCCACTAAAATAAAGAAAAAAAAATACATAGTTTGATTTTGATTTTATATATCAATATATATATTGATTTTATATTGATATTGATATATCAATATTGATTTTATACGAGGCATGTCCAGAAAGTAAGTACCGTTTTGGAAAAACTTGCATAAAAAATATTTTTTTAAAACAAAATTTATTTTTACATGAAAGAGCATGTCTGAAACTATTTTTCTACATAGTTACCACCATGGTTCAGACATTTGTCATATCGGGAAACCAACTTGTCTATACCCTCTTCAAAGAAAGATGCCGCCAGTGAAGACAGCCACTGCTGAACATCGGTTGTTGCAACAATCTCATGCAAAACAGTATTTGAAATTTGTGGAAACTCATCACAAAGCAATCTTATTGTGAAC
>NW_019384361.1:307292-317087 GCF_000671375.1 Centruroides sculpturatus | reverse complement strand
AATTATCCCCCATTGTTTCAGCAGTTGAGGATCAGTTTGCCTGATGATGCCCATTCAACAAAAATGTTTGCTTTTTTTATATATATATATATATATATGAAAAACAGCTGGAATATAGATTTTAGTGTTATTAATTCAAATATCACCAGTTTTAAGTGGCAGTATTTTATAAATGGCTTCACCAGCCAAACAATGCCATAAACTCATCTTACATCTTTGCCACACTATGGCAAAAATGGACTTCCTTCTACAATGTCGTTCTTTAGGCATCTTCCCACCTTCCATCATCAACATCTCTCTCCCATCCAAATGTGCTTCATTCTATCACCAGGTATGTTCCATTTGCATTTGTAAAGCTATCCATTTAGCCAGGAGACATAAATACACCATCCCCAAATCAATCATAGCTCTGGAAAATAACATCCACCAATGTGACCCTCTATTAATTTCCCACATCAACCATCACTGGCAGATTCTGTTGACTTCTACCTCTGTAAATGCACAAAATGAAGATCTCCTGGTTATGTAGCACAAAAACATACCAAAGAACCTAATCGTCTCATCAGTGTTGTCTGTTGGGACAACATAGTTCCCCCAGACAATATACATGTAGTCACCAAGAATGGTCTGTCATTGCTCCTTCACTCTCTACAAGTGTACCTGAACACATCATCCCAGAAGTGGAACACTTTATAGAGGGTATGCATGATTTACACAAAGAATTTTACGAGATGGAAAACCATCTTTACTGTCAGAAACAAATCCACTGACAGGAACAACACAGCCAGGGCCGGTCCGAGGGGTATGCAAACAGTGCGAGCACACAACGCCTCATGTTTCTGAAGGCCTTGTGATGCTGACTGATTTTGCAAAATCAAAATGGTTTCATTTTTTTTCTTGTTTTTTTTGTTTTAATCTGAATATACATACAATTTGAATATTATCACACAATTAGTGCACATTTCACATCAACCAATCCAAAGCAAGATTGGGTGCTTTGAGTCAATCACTATGCTTGCAGATAGCTAACACCAACTAGTGAGAGAATTATAAATGTTTCGTTGTGCTTGTGTCAGGACTGTGGATTCAGAGTTGGGAGAAATTTCCGGCCAGAGGAGTCAGAGTCAGAAAAAATGTGTCAACTCCAACATTTTAAATTTACTTTAGTTTTTTTATTTAAATGAAAGAAAATTTATTATATATTTATTACTTTTTTAAAATCTTTTTGAATTTTGTTATAATTCATTTATTTTAAATACAAAATGCATCAATTTAATTTATTAAATATGTAGTGTTCTGTGTAGTATTTGTGTTTAGTAGTTAAATTATTTTGACCCAATTGAATTTGAATATTTTTGAATCATTCCTTTATTATCCCTGCTCTAAATAAATACTCTGTACTTCTGAACGAGCCAGACTAATTGATCAGAGTACATATTTTTCTTTTCTGAACAAGGGGCTGAAGTAGCTAGCTAGATNATTTTTGAATCATTCCTTTATTATCCCTGCTCTAAATAAATACTCTATTTCCCTGAATGAGCCAGACTAATTGATCAGAGCACATATTCTTCTTTTCTGAACAAGGGGCTGAAGTAGCTAGCCAGATCACACACTTTTTAGTTGGACTAACTCTTCTGGAAGGGTGAAATTGAAGTGCAAATGCTATCAAATATATGTAGATGTAGCATTTTAGCACTCCCTTTCTTCTCTTATTAAATATTTATTAAAAATTAACTTTTTTATACAAATAAATATTAATGTAAGTTAAATATTAAAAATACTAACTATAAAAGTATTTGGGTGTTTACCCAAATACTTTCTAAATGCAAAAAGTTCTCAGTATATTTTACATTTTCAAAATATGATAGAAAAAAAGTGCCAGGAAATATCAAGGCAACACAGCAATTTATATAAACAAGACATATTCTGAGTTTGACAGGTTGGTATATGAAGAACAATGTTAGGTGTATTAAATACTTGGCTTGGATGTCACGCCAACAGTTAACTCAATCAAATTTGATTGAAGAACAATGTTATCAGATGAGATAATACCATTATATTTTAAAAAATAAAACTGAGTTAAAATAAGTAACTCTAAGTTAAAGTCTGAAAGTCTGAGTCATAATCTAGCTAAGTTCCCACAATCAATAATTGGAAGGTTATTTTTGTAGGAAAAAACTAATTGAAGCAGATACTACTCTCATTAACAAAACTTTCATAATTTAAAATAACAAAACTTTAAATGCACACTTATTGAAATTGAATCTTTCTATACACTTACATGGTCTGTAATATAAACTCAATCAATAAATGGCTATTTATTATAAGCAATCAATCATCAGCCAAAGTGTTTTGGTTTGAATGCTTCTTCTTTATTATATTTTCTATTTTTTAACTATTTCACTATTTGCATATAGATTTGATAGAGTTATTATCAGTGGTGGCTGTCATTGGAAGCGGTGGATGCACCACTTCCCTTGTATTTTCTAAAAAGTAAATACATATTAATTTTAATTACATGAAAATAATCACACAATATTTTATTATAACTGCATTATGTATCTTATTACAAATTTCTATACTACATGTGAAAAAAAAAATAAGATTGCTATTGTATATTCAAATATTAGTGGCAGAGTGGAAGCACTGTATTGTCAGCATTCAAAAAGCCAGATTCGCGCATGCACTTTACAGAGCACCAACCTCACCCGGTTTAGCTGGTGAAAGCCTAGGACCTTGGGTGGATGCTACATGTATACCACATCCAATTCTATCCAGGACTGGTTCCGGGCTGTTAGCCGCCTGCCCGCTAGATATTTGGCCACCCTCACCCGATTACGTGAATCATGAGTAGCTTTATAACTTAACCCAACCGATAAGAATTTACTGGTATGTTTTTATGATAGTTCTGTATAGTTGACAGGAGTTTTAAAAAATCCATTAAAATATTTGATATTTTTATTCCGCTCTCCCATTTTATATTACTTATGGATTTCAATGTTAAACCAGTGATATTACAATTTCATATGTCCCATCTTTAAGGAGATGTAGAAAAAAATGTGTACAATTCTTGTACAATGTTAAAAATTAACTGTTACTTTGGTAGCATCATTTACAACTAAATTTAATGAATGAGAGATGCACGAGGTACAAAAAAGCTCTAGAATTTATTTTCTTAAATTTACGGTTTATATATCCGTTGTCATAAAAATTTGTCTTTCCACTTCTTTCCCAAGACTACAAATATTCAAGTACAAAATCAGAAACTTCATAAAAAACTTCAGATTATGAGGTGTTCTGTTCGAATTCTCTATTCGGTTTTGAATTGCCTGAAGACGACGTACATATTTACGTTGAAAGCGCTTGCAAGATTAAATATTTCTTTTAATTCTATTTAACACCTCATAATCTGAAGTTTTTGATGAAGTTTTTGATTGAGTTAACTGTTAGTGTGACATCCGAGCCGAGTATTTAATACACCTATTCAAGTACAAAGTAACTGGTTTCGACTTATTTCTACTTAATAAGTAGTTAAATAATTAAGCAATTAGGGAATTGGGGACATAAACAAAACCCTGATGAAAGAGCCGAAATTTTACTTAAACAAAAGCTTAACCGAACCACAGTACAGTGGAGACTGATTTCTTCATATTATTAATGTAATAAAGACAGAAATTTTTCAGTTCAATGAGAGTGACTGAAAAGTTGTAAATTTTGGAAATTTCTGAGTACACTTGGTCCTAAGACCAATTAGTTGGAAAACAAATGACTATTAAGTTTAACATATTTAGATTTTTACAGCTATGGTGAGAAACGTTTAAAATCTACAACAGCCCTGTTGCATCCTTTGAGCTATACTAGTGATGCAACAAAAGAGGTATTTGACATTGACTGGTATCGGCACCCTGGGGATTTGGCAGTCTGTGTGTATGCACGCTCTGCAACCGTCTTTGATTCCATCCATTAGCCACTGGTAGGGAGCTATTTGATTAAGTGCATTGTTTTAAGATTTAAAAAGTAAAGAATATTTTATTTTTTTATGTACGTTTCTTTACAAAGCTATATTTAATTATAATTTTCTTTAAAAGTATATTCATACAATTGAAGAATATTTCGTACTGGGTATGTCCCAGTACAAAATATATTGTACCAGTATATCCATCACAAATTTTATTTCACCAAGTAAGTTTTTATTATTTTATTTTTAATTGTAGCCCTTATATCGTGGCTAGCAATTCAGAATGTAATTGTGATATTAAAAATACATTTAGAAAAGTCTACGGTTTTTACTGGCTTTAGTGGCTGGAATAAATGATACAATTGGACCCTAGACCATCACTGACATGCAATTGACTGATTGCCCCTGGATGTCGGCTTCTTACAGAAACACAGCTTCCCTATCATCAAATGTCACAGCACGCCACTGCTTATTATACCTGAGACGGAATTGAGTGTAATCACCAGAAAGTTTTCATTGATTTATTTTACCTAGTTTTAATGTTAGCTTTATTACTAGTGTAATCTATTCTTGAATTTATATCTTCTGTTATGTAAAGTGTACTCCAACTGAAGAGGGCTTAGTGGCCTGAAATGCATTTTGGAGAATAGATAATAAAATAAATCAATGAATACATTCTGGTAATTAGATTGAATTCTGTCTCAGTTATAACTTTATCAAATCCATATTGCAAATACTGGAATAATGAAAAAAATAGAGAAAGTGTTTTAAAAATATTTAAAAACAATAAATTTTACTCTAAATTTACTAAAAATTAACATATTTTAATCATATTTATTAATTTCTAGCAATATTAAATAGATATTTGTTTACATTATAAATTTTTTATGCATAAATCTTTAAATTACCTGCACAAGTGCAACTCCTACCATCAATAAAACTAATGCCAGCCATTGAGGAACCTCTAGATGTTTGTGTAACATGCTGACAGAAAATAAAGCTGTTGTCAAAATTTTTAATTGATATGTCACCTGTTATTTCAAGAAAAAAATATTTTTAATAATCTGTTATGAAAAATGTATTTTATAAATATTTGTCTTGATATTTACAAAATATATATAAAAATCCTTAAAAATATAAAATATAAGGAAAAAATAACATCCTAATCTCAATACTTACATTTAAATTTTAATTACATTTTTAAAAACATTAACATATATTACCATTTTTATATAATAAATTTTTGTTTTGCTTTGTAAAAAAATTTCAATGCTAAGATATTACATAAACTAATCTAAAGTTACTAGAAATACACATTAAACACATTGTTAATTCCAATTAATCTTTTCATTAATTTCTGTTAAAGAATCTTGTACCATACATAGTTCTGACTCAATTTTTGATTCTATTGCCACTTTCATTTCACACAACACATCTCTTATTTCTTCTAAAAACAATTCTTGATCTAAATTCTTCTTACCATTTCTACCTTTAATGGCACTTCCAGAGGAACAAGATTCCAAACATTTTCCAAATGGTGTTTCAATGACATGGCACTTTTTTAAAAAATAGTCTCTTTGTTTCTGTTTCATTAACTTGAACTTGGTTATCTCTAACAAACTTACCCATTCCATAAACTTTTCTATGTAGACTAATATGCCAATATCATCATCTTTCAACATGAATGCTCCAGCAATAAAAAAAATCACTTATAGAAGTTAAAAGCATTACTCTACATAAATTTTTAACATCTATTAATGCAAGTTTAATTTGCAAATAGCACTCCAACATGTAAATAAGGTAAAGTGTTTAATAAAAGAGTTCACATTTCTTGTGATAAAAAGCATTTTAAAAGTATTTCTTGTCAATAAAAGTAATTAATAATACATCATATTTACGTTTACCAAATTCAATAAAAGAATCAAAGGAAGACCAGAAGTAGGTCAATTTCAAACTCAAGTAGCAAGATATTTGAATATCCATCTAAGATAATTTCAAAATTATGGCAGCAATTTCAGGAGTGATAAAGGCTTAAGCAAGGACACTTCAAAAATTATTATATCTCTTGATAAGCATTATCTTATCTTACTTTGGCAGTAAAATTTTATAAGAAAATTACATCAGACAATTTTCTTTAGAGCTTTCTTCAACTAAAAGATAATTGTTTCAAGGCAAATCATATATAGACGTAATGAGAATGCTCTTCATACAAAAAGATCCATGATTTGCATCTTCATTCTTAAAGGAGAATTTATCAAATAATTCAGACACCATTTCTTATAGATCAGAATTACTTTTTCGAATAAACAAAAAGCCACTTAGACTATTCTCAACACATTTTCAGCTGGAAAATGTAAAGAACTTGTAATTATCTATCCGACATCAGAGAATGTATTTTTGGTTACAAAGATATGTTAGTTTGCAATAACAATGTTATTGCATGTCATTCTAACTGTATGAAGTAGAGATTTGAGCATGTAGGTTCTATGTATAGTACAGATAATATTTAGTTATATTATGTTAGACTTTTCCAGTATACTATTAAGCTCCAATTTCTTTTTACAGATGATAATACTTGGCCATACAAAATTCAGCTTATCAATAATTACTTTGAGAGTTGAGGATATTTAAAGAATAAATTAACTAGCTAGATCTACACACTTGAACCCAACAGAACTTGTGTAACTAGTATAGAAAGATTCTGTAATTTCTCTTAGGTCTTCTTATAACTTGTCACAAAACTTTATTTTTAAAAAATCAAAATTCCATAAAATTTATGAAATTCTGCATGGCCTTGAGTGCCCAAGGACATGCAAAGAAGCCTCACACCATTTCATTGTTCATTGTTTTTGGCAATGTCCAACCACTTTGTTCATTGAGTATTTTAACAAAATAAAACACTTTGTATTGAGCTTGAGATGCTCTATGACTGTAATTTAAACTATATCATTATGTAGGACCTAAGATAGAATTTATCCCATTCAAAGACAATGCTGGAGGAAAAAATGTAACCATGTATCCAAATCAATGAACAAATAAACAGTCCATTACCAATTAGCCTACCTATATTCAAGTGCAATTGCATTTAGATATGCACAGCATAAGTGAATATAGACAGGTGCAATATTCTTGTCTATACCCTGAGTATATTATGTTATACTTCATAATAAACATGTAACCAGTAGTGATATTCGAAATATTTAACAAAGGGTTCGCTAACAGAAAATTTTTCCTTAACAGTTTTTTTTTTTTCGCTCAAATGGTGCATTAGCAACATTAGCGCAAAAAACTGACCTTAAGATACCCATATAAATAAAAAAAGATGCGTTCGCAAAATTAAGTCAGTTAAAATTTAACATTGTTTATGCCAGAACTATATTTTTTTATAAAAAATAAAAAAGAGTGTTCAAAATGGTTTATTTTGTACATATTTTAATATTTTTCATTCAAAATATTGGCTTTTTTTAATCAGAAAAAGTCATAGGGAAAGCAGTTAAACAAGAAAAACTTTTTCTAAATCATTTATTTTATCGTTAGGTATTATTATAATAGGCAGATATCATCGTCTCTCGAAACACAATATCTTTCTTATTTCGCTGTCGATAGCTCGACACGTGTTCCTCAGCCACCTTGTATTTTCTCGCGCGCGTGGGATTGTGGGATCTCTCTTATGACTGGATCTAGTTTCGAGAACTCTCTCGAGTCGATCGCGATTGAACCTCGTTTCAGTCGAGATTGAAACGGCCGATGGAGGATGCACCAGGCGAACAGGGTATAAGGCTCTAGTTTAGTAGTGTTACAGAGTATAATACGTATATTTTAATATATTTTTTAAAAGAAACAAAACCACTGAGAAATGTTACGTGTGTTTAACAACGGGTTCGGAAAACTTTGAAAATGTTAACAACGGGTTCGGCCGAACCTGTGCGAACCCGCTGAATATCACCACTGCATGTAACTATTTTCTTTCATGTGTAAATTAATGATCAACAACTCCATTCTTGTTCTGGGAAAGATGGTAGACACAATAAAGCTTAATATTATTACTGATAATATTTCAAATTGATAATAAATGAATGAAAAAACTGAAAATGTTATAAAAAATAATAAAATTCAAATAAAAGAAAATATTTTTAATGTTAAATTTTAAATCTGAAAATGTCAGATAAATTTATTAGCAAAATTCTTTTTCAAACTTGTAAATAATAATTAAATATATATGAAGTAATGATACTGTACTAATATAAATAAAATTCTTACTTGATAAGTTGCAGCATCTAAATTGGATAGTGCTAAAAATAATAGATTATTTTGTATTGTATATAATGCTGCTGGTACAACAAGTTTTAATGTTTCAGCAGGTTTTTTCCAGACTTCTCTGAATAATAATTTAAGTAATTCAGGTACTGACCATCCTAAAATAAAAAAAATATGATATAAATTATATAATTTTAATCAATAATCGTTATTTTTATTAAAAGCAATATTTAATTACAAATTCATGATATAATTCATGATTCAAATTAATTTTTAAATTAAAAAAAATTAAATTCTTATTTATAATTTAGTACTTAAACCACATACCACATTGTGAACATAATGCAATTAAACACGCAATTATCTTAAGAGATTCAGAAATGACAATAGCAGTCGAGCTAAGATACCGGGGACCTTTCTGGGGAACTGTTCTAGAATACCTTAATAATAATACTAATGTTGTAGTTTGAACAACTAGTGTTGCTAAAGATATATATTTCATTTGCCAGCTCATCTACAAAAATAAATAAAGAATTTTAACAATCACATATATTTTCAAACAGCTTCTGATAAGCATTAATATCAATTTTATATAATCTTTATGTAAAAAAAATTTTAATCAATCATACTTTAATTTTTCCAATAGTTAGAAAAATATTAAAAATTATTATAAAATGTTTAAAAACTAGATTATATGATCCTAAATTTAGAAAAGTTATAATTTTAAATTGTAATCTTTTTCAATTAACTAGTGCATAACTTATTACAAAAGTACACTGATTTTAAAATACCTGAAGTTACCTGACAACTGAAGCAAAATAAATATAACTTCCAGTTTTAACAGTAGTTAAAACTGGATGTTATATTTATTTTGCTTCAGCTTTCTGCAATTTTACTGTTTTTAAACCAGTTTGATTTTTTAACGTATAAAAAATAAATTAATGACAAATTAATAATTTATACAAGTATATATTTACATAAAATGTATGTTTGAAATATTTTGCTGTTAAAATCTGAAGAGCAAAATATATAATAAGCAAATGAAATATGGCATTCATAGATGCTTTATGAAAAAATATATGTAAATTATTGAATTAGAACCCTAGTAAATATAGATTCATTGCAATTTAAATAATTTTTATTAATATATATAAAGGCTAAATTTTTATTATATTTTTAGTTTTAGTAATATTTTTGTGTTGAGATCTTACATTAGACTAATAAACTTAATTTTTTTTATAATGAGACTTTACATTTTCACTTTTTTAAAAATTTTTCATTCTGGAAGGATATCAGCTTAATACTTCCAACACTACAATCTATGGGTGCGTTTACTTCTGAGTTAGCAGTGCTAATTCTGATAACCGGATGTGACGTCATTAGCACGTGTATTCGTGCTTGCTTGTCCAATTCGAAAGTGAACACATACGCTAACAAGAAATATGGCTGGAAACCGCCATATTTCTTGTTAACGTATGTGTTCACTTTCGAATTGGACAAGCAAGCACGAATACACGTGCTAATGACGTCACATCCGGTTATCAGAATTAGCACTGCTAACTCAGAAGTAAACGCACCCT
>NW_019384361.1:261173-306250 GCF_000671375.1 Centruroides sculpturatus | reverse complement strand
TTTTTCCGCTTGGGAAGCGCAAGTGTGCGCGAGTTTTTCTACGGCGCTTTTCTTTCGTCGGTGAGTTGGTTTTTCTTCTATTTTTAAGTTACTAAGGTGAATGGTGAGGAAACCTTCGTCTTAACTAAACATAAGCCCCAAACAAAATATAATGAAAGCAAAATAAAAGTAAAATAAAAATAAAGCTCAGACTTGGTTCCTTACACCCTGACTGCAACAAAGTTAAATATCAGTAATGGTTATATTCACATGGTCATCGAGCAGCAATAGTACTACAAAATTTGCACTCAGAATGCCTCATCTCACCAATAAACAAAATCCATTAAAATAGCTATATCTTTACAACATATGATATTAACATGCTATTCCACTGAAAGTGTAGTATTTCTTTCACATGTTGTTGAAATGAACCTTGATGCCATCAGTTTAAGCCAAAAAGCAAGCATCAAAGTCTTGGATGGATGGATGAATATCAGGAATCTCTGCCATCTAAGAAATGCAAGATCATTCAGACAAATGCTGAAAAGTTATGCTGACATTCTTTTTTGACTGACAAGAACCACTCTTCATCAAGTCTCTTGAAAAAGTCATATCATTAATGCCAAGAACTGCTACATAACTGTAGAAACTAAATCAAGCTATAAAACAAAGCAGTCAAGAATGCTCTCCAATGGCATCATTTTACTATATGACAACACATAGTTGAATGAGGCCAATCAACACTATCAAAAAACAACGTTACTAAATTTCAGATGGAAAATTCTGCAACATCCTGCCTGTAGTCCAGACATGTCACTATCTTATTTTCACATTTTCAGTCCCTTAACGGAAGTGTTTCATAGAAAAACTTTTAGTCAGATGACAAAGTTAAAGAAGAATTCAAAACTGGTTTGCAGCACTGCCAAAGCTCTTCTACAAGAGTGCCATTGGCCATCTGGTATCCCAGTAAGATAAGTATTTGTGCAATTTTGGTGATCACTCTTAGGCTGCAAAAAATAATTGTATAATTAGACCAAGTGTTCAGATTTTAATTGTATACTGCTTATATTTTCAGTTAATGCCAATACTACTGTGTATATTATAATAGTAAACAATAAACATTTAACCACCCTAACTTAAAAGCCTAAATGGAGTTTAGGCTTTTAAGTAGGGTGTAAAAAATTCTTTACTTATGCAAATGTTCTTATGCATATTCATTGGATAACATTAGGCTGTAAAATTGGAAAATGGAGCCATGGTGTTTAAATATTGGAATCCAACATGTTGTTATTCACTGATCAAAGATGTTTCTGATCTGGGTGTCCACTGATTGGAGAGACAATTCCTATATGAACCAATGGTTTACAGGCAACAAAGGAAAAATTTCCATGAGTTGAAGAACGTCCATCATCCTTAAAGTTGATTGCCTTCTTATTCAATGCTGCCTTGTATATTTCAAGCTGTTCAAGGTAGTGGAGTTGCCCCCTTTTGGACATTTTGTGAAGGATCCTGGTCCTATCCAAATGGACCTCCACACCCAGGTCAGAAGCATAAGTTTACAATGCAGTGGAACAGCATTGGATTCAAATTTTCAAACATTGCAGCTCCATTTTCCAATTCTACAGCCTGATGATGTCCAATGGAATGTGGATGAAAATGTTCTCGTAAGTAAAGAATTTTTTGCTGGAGTTTAGGCTTTAAGTAGGGTGATTAAATACAATATATCCAGCATTTAGCTTTCGACTATTCAAACAATAAACAACAGTAGAAACTAGAGAAAGAACTTACAAACAAAAACAACACCTTATATCACTCTAGCAAATAAATTTAATGAACACAAAAACATTTTTGATCCAGCTTGATAGATCATCTTCAGTTGCAGAACCTAAAAAAATGAAATAGAACATACAAAATTTTAAGTTTAAAAAAATATTTAAGAAAAAGAACACAGTATTCAAATATGCAAACATAAAAAACTGAATGTTAACATTAAAACAAAAATAATCTAACAATAGAATAACAAAGTTAAACAAAACTACATTTCATATAATGATTTCCATGTGGTGGACAAGTCTTCATCATGATAGTTAACACACCTGTGGCTTCTATTTGCTGTGTAAATTTCTAGGATTTCCAACTGTTTTAGGCTATTAACATTGTTCATAGGTATAATGATCTCAGCATTCTCCCAAACTTCCATGTTGGGTTTGTTAGCAAATGCTGACAGAGCAGTATTAGTTAGACCAGTGTTTCTCAATGGGGGCAATATCACCCCCATGTGGGCATTTTTCCATGTTGAGGGGCAATTAGTAACAATTTATATTTTGGGGGCAAAAAACAATTTTCTGGGCGATATAGTAAAATATTATATTAAGAATAATTTGACATTTTATTCGTTATATCGTACAATAATTAAACAAATAACATTATACTAGTCACTAGTCTATTCAATGCAGTATGAATTTGGTGTTAGTCTTGGCCCTCAACATTGGAATTTTGAAATAAAACGGGGGGCGATACTACATAAAGGTTTTATTGAAGGGGATGATACTACATTGAAGGGGACGATGATTCATTAGAGGTTGAGAAACACTGAGTTAGACCTTTATTCACCACCCATTTTGTGCTCCTTAATTCCATTAAGAAAGTTCTGCTTGCTTATGCCAATGTGTTTCATTTTGTGTTAAATTAGTGATCTTTGTGGAAGTGATTTCAAAAAGTACTGAGATCATTATACCTATGAACAATGTTAATAGCCTAAAACAGTTGGAAATCCTAGAAATTTACACAGCAAATAGAAGCCACAGGTGTGCTAACTATCATGATGAAGACTTGTTGTCCACCACATGGAAATCATTATATGAAATGTATCTTTGTTTAACTTTATGTAATTTTATTTTTATATTATTTTTTTTCAATATCAACATCCAATTTTTGTTTTTTTTTTTCTTTACCAATTTTCTTATGCTTGAGTATTTGAATATCATGTTCTTTTTATCAAATGTTTTTTTTTAAACTTTAAATTTTGCATATTCTATTTCATTTTTGTGTTCTGCAACTGATAATGTGATCCATTAAGCTGAATTGAAAATGTTTCTGTGTTTATTAAATTTATTTGCTGAAGTGACATAAGGTGGTGTTTTTGTTTGTAAATAGTGAAATTTATGATTTCTACTATAAATCTTATTTTCAGTTGGTATTTAAGTAAGTGTTCTTTTTTTATTTTAAAGTATTTTGGATATAGTGCAAAATTAGTTGCATGTAGTAAACATTTTTATTATTGATCCTTGGAATTAAATTAGATAAAATGATATTTATCAGAATGAAATTATTTTTGGACTTAAGCTAAGCATCCTTTAAATTAATTTAAACATTCTTTGTTAAATCTACTGAAGTAAAGAAGCTTATTAGTGGTGAGGTTATTTCACTCCTAATCATTTATCTTTTTAATCAAACAAATCATTTGATAATAATCCGAAACTGTGTCATAAGTCTTCTTTGTTGCTTAAACACTATGTAGTGTAATAAATTTGAACACTTGGCATTCTTTCATCTTTATTTTAACTTACTTGATACGTGTTTTAGATTACACGTTTTAGGCATAACATGCCTCTCCTCAGCCAACTAAAAAATTACAAAAATACATATAAATGGTTAAGATATTTTTTAGACATACCTTGAGATTTTTACAAACTGGGTTCTATTAGGTGTGTACATAATATGTATACGGTTTACACATTTACTACTGTATATCTATTTAAACAAATATTATATATATGATATTAATCACCATAATACATATATCTATGCTTTTAACGTAACTTCTTTTTTGGCCAATACAATTAAAGGGTAAGTATACCGCCAGTGCTGAACTTTACATTCATCTAGTACATATTAAAAAATGCTTAATTCCTCCATATTATCTACAGTATATGAATATATTGATAAATGATATATCTGTTTTTATTATTTGGAACTTTTGTTGTTAGCATCCTTCCTTATCTTTGTCCAAGAAGCAATATGGTGTTGAATCAAATTTCATTTCAAATTATACCATTTTCTACATTTAAAAAAAAAATGAAATTCACTATAAATTATCTCATTGTAATAACATAGAATAAATATGACATAGATTTTTTTTTTTTATAAAATTCAATATAACCAATAGAGCATAAATGAATTTTCAAATTGGATATTTTCACCTGCTTTGTATTATATCGTCATTCTGTTTTCACCTTTTTACTACATAATAGTGTACTAATTAATATATTCTTACGCTGTAAGATGGCCAGTTCATGATTGACTTTATAATGGCTATTTACTTTCGGCAAAAAATTTTTTTATCTATTTAATTATGACAATTATTATTATGTAGAAGATAATTTTCATTAATAATAAAATTTTTTATTTTAATCGAATTTTTCTATCAAATACGTATGAAAAGTTCTTACTGTTCGTAATCAGATTTAAGATTATATATTCAATCTTCAGAATCCCATTTATAATATCTTCAGCCAATTTTCATTTATTTTTATGCTCAGATTTATATTTATACACTTTTTACTTTTAACGTATCAAGTAAATCAAAATAAAGATGAAAGAATGCCAAGTGTTCAAATTTATTACACTACATAGTGTTTAAGCAACAAACAAACAAATTATTTTACTAGTCCTGCTTTTTTTGCAAGCATTAATTGTAGAATCATCAAAGTATTCTTAAATGAAAGCATGTTAACAAATCCCAATATAATTTTTCCAGGTATTGAATAAATGCAGCTCTAACTGAGCAACGATAGAATGTTTCAGTTGCATTAATTGCATAAAGTTTAATGTGCTTTTTGATTTCTTATTATAGTTAGGAAAACTATTGAGAAGAATTTAGAACAGCATTAATAAAAACCACAATCTCTTTATTTGATTAAAAGTTTAGATTATATCTGGTATTCATGACTAGAAAGAAACCAAGAAAAGTAATTAATACCTGATAGAAATATGATTTAAGTCATTTAGTCAATGAGTCATTGAGTCAACAAGTCAATGAGTGGTACATCTTTTAATTTATTTATTCTATCATACTTCATTTTACTGTGTTTTACAAATCTTAGTAAGATACATCTCATTTGGTGAATCTTGTATGACTGTAAAAATACACACTAGCAGGGAACAGTCAACTTAGTGAAGAGAACTGTTTGACAAGGTCACTGTGCATTACTAAAAAGGGGGCTCTTAAACTTTTTAAAACTTCCAAAGTCTCAACCAAGTACTGCATATCACCTTGCCAAGATATGTGAAACAATCTGTTCAAATAAATATTAATATGGGTAAAGAGCATATTCAGAAAACATATGATGATTAACTGAAATAAAGATATAGTTTATTCAATTTTTATTTGTACATATTAATTAATTTTGGTAACTTTTTTCACAAAGGATTGGATATACTTGATTCTTCTCAAGTTTCAGCACTGGCTGTATCGGAATCATGCCATTTATTTGAGCTTCCAGTAGATGTGAATGAAAGGCCAAAGAAAGCAATATGGTTTTATAATAAGAAACATTATATAAGTATTAAATCCCAAATTGTATAGTTAATTTGCAAGATAATAAAAAAAAGTGTATAATAAAACATGATCTTAAGAGAACTGAATTAAAAAATAATTGAATAAAAAAATTGATTTAGATATTATATTGTATTTTGACTGTTTTTGGTATATTGATATGCAACTTGAACCATATTTGTATAAAATCAGTGATCTCTCTTTTTCCAATTAGAAGGTCTCACTCATGCATCAGAAAATGCTTGGCAACTCTGAAATTAGATAATTAATATATTATAAGTAAGCATTTTCATATTTATTATAAAAAGCACTAGTGAATGCTTCACTCTATTTCAAGACAATTCAATCAAGAAGAGAATGCTAATTGAATTATATTGATGTTGTCAGTCAATCTTTTGGATGTATCTCCATATATATTTTTCAAATATGACAGACAAGTACTAATCTACCTCAATTCTTTTAAAGGATGGTTGTGAATATTATAGTCAAGTTTAATAGATAAAATAATTTATCTTATCATAGCTAGATACATTCTTAATAACCTGATTAACAATATTTATAGAATAAACATTTTTATTAGCATTTCAGTTCATGAAAAAATGCATTAGATAGTATACAACTGAGGGGCTATTGGAAAAATAGTACAGGTAACCACCGTATAACACGGCACTTCTATAGCACAGATTCACTCTAACACGGTTTGGGAATTGGGAACATCCCCCATATAACATGGTGGTTTTATAGCACGTATTCACTATAACACAGTTCGGGAATTGGGTAAAACCCTCATACAACACGAAATGTAATAAAGGGTGCATTCTTTTATACTTCCGCATAACTCCACGCGAGCATTCTAATTGTTTTCGTGGCTACTTTGAATGCTCTTTCAACAAATAATCCATTTAATGCTTATATTTTACAATTGGGACCCTTTTTTATTTGCATCTAAAAGCTCATTTTAGAATTATAGATTCCTCCATCACAATACTATCGATAGTGCGGCGCTGCCATCTTTCTTTCACCATCATTCCTAAATGCCTGCAAACAGCAGCACACTCCCGTTGCAGAGCAACCGCTATTAACAAACACACCCAAAAACTGTTACCAGTTGATGATGCTCATGCTGAGACCATCATATAGGATGAATAATCCTCTGGTAAAATATTTACTTAAATAATAAATAAGTATTTTACCTATGAAAAAAATGAATAATAAATACGATTTAAATAAGGATTTAACAGCATGTTTTTTAATTTTTGGAACCTAATCCCCCTTTTTGCACTAGTTCTTTGTTTCGTATAACATGGATTCGCATAACACGGCAATTTTTTGGAACGTAACTCCCGTGTTATACAAAGGTTACCTGTATATCCTATATTAGGAAGTTTTCAAGAAAAAGAAGGATTAGTGTTTCAATTCACCAGCAATTTAATATGCAACATTTTATCAACTGAACCATGAAAGTTTCTTAAAAAATGAGTGAAAGATGCACAAATCCTAATTTGTTAATTCATTTTTTTGTAGATTTGCAGGATACACTGATTTTCCACTAAGCCCCTCAATTGAGATTTTCTTTCAGTGTAGACAACTAGAAAAATATTTTTTGCCTAAAATGCTTTAACACATTTCTAAACTTATCATACCTAATATTAAAACATTGTATCAGTGGTTATTAACTCATGTTTCACAAATGTGCTCTAAGTATTCCATAAAAAATAAAATAAAATAAAGATTTTAAAGTTTTTATTGCAAATTTATCCCAATGTACTATAACATATTACTTTATTNAACTAGAAGTATATTTTTTGCCTAAAATGCTTTAACACATTTCTAAACTTATCATACCTAATATTAAAACATTGTATCAGTGGTTATTAACTCATGTTTCACAAATGGCCTCCACTGTTCCACAAAAAAATAAAATAAAGATTTTAAAGTTTTTATTGCAAATTTATCCCAATGTACTATAACATATTACTTTATTCATAGACAGTTCCATGTTTATTATTTTATTCAATACAATAAAGTTTATTAGTTTATTGCTTTTTTTTTGTTTAATGAGAATAATAAACATGGAATTGCTTATTGATTTTTGAATATATTGATGCTAATGCTCCATGTAATAAAAAGTATATAAAAAGCATATTTTTTTATTTTTAAATTGCAAAATTACTTAAATTTTCAGACTAATAGTTTATTAAATACTCTATTATTTATATAGAAAATTGTAATGTATTATGTTTTGCCTAAGCAATGCCCAGGAAAAACATAATAAGGTCAAATATAGAAACTAAATCCATGTTAAAAGTTTAGGTATTTAGGCTAACTCAAATCAACAGTATTGCTTTGGCAAAGCTTCCAAATCCAGAAGACCCTATATATACTCTTTGAAATCATCACTAAAAATGCAATTCATGTACCATACAGTACCATCATCAATTATTACACAATGCTTACTTAAATAAACATTGTGTAATAATGATTTTTGTTAGTCGTTTTGATCTATATCATTTTTACCCGATGATGTCTATTTTTATATAGACAAAAACATTAGTAAAGTTTTCTTTTCACAGTGCTGGTGTTGGTTTTGTGCATTGTGTGATTACTTAGATAATGTTAAACTTATCAGAAATTTTTTTTATAACATAATGTTAATGGTGTAATCAGAATGAAGAGGTGGGTATCCAGGTTTTATGATAAGCTGTATTTTCTGCAAAATTCTAGAAAAGAACTCTGAAAAATTTTGTCCAGATCAGTCAAAATGTTTAGAAGCATGTAGGAAACAGACATTGTTTTATATAAATAGATTAATTTTATTGGATCAGAATGTTAAATTTTGTCAAATTATACTATAGTCAACACTACAATGCCATCTAAACATATTTTCATAAAACCAGTTTTGAAAATTAATTATACTCAATCAAAACTTTATTTTGCAAAAGGAAATTTTTCCCTGTTACAGGGGGAAGTACATTTTTAATTTAGTAGAATATACATTATTAAAATAGTTAACAGAACAATAGTTGTAATAGTCGTTTTGCAATAATTTACATTTTAGTTTTTTTTTTATATAATTAACAATGAGTTAAATTACATTAGTTTTGAAAATTAATTACAGTATTATTAAATAGAAATCTGTCATAAAAATAATTTCTTATTAAATGGTTTCAAGTTATAATTTTATATTGACTATCTTACATAACTCAAAATATTATTTGATCTTTCTTAAATCATAGAAAATTAATGGATCAAACATGCATTTTTTATGAAATGCAAAAAATTAAATGATTATCCAAAAAAACTTTTAAATATTTTAAAGACAAATTGTAATCATTCAAATAGCATATCTGAGGAATGAACATTTAAAAAGTGTCTTTTTATTCCTTCCTTTTTAAAGGTTTACATTCTTAAGATATGCTTAAAATAACTTGTGTTTTATTGATGAATATTTAATAAATTCTTCGTAAAAATTAACTATAAAATTTAATACTTATATTTAGGAAATTTTACAGTATACAAAATCAAAATACAGTATGTTACTATTTACGTTGTTTGTTCATTTTGTAATTGTTCACTCTCGTTATAAAATGTTTGACGATATATTTATAAATGGTGAATTTGAAGACGAGCTACAAGAGAAAACAAATTACAAACACTTTAACACGCTTATCTTTTCGCTTTCATTGTTTTAAGGTGTTTTATTTCAACAGTGGATAATACTAACAAAACTGTATTTTATTTTTATAGATTTTCTTCTGTTAATAAGAAATTCAAAAGTTACCTTTTTGAATTATATATCCTGAATACGAAAGACATATTATTTAATTTTATATAATATAGATTACATTGAAACTCTCAAGTGTTAAAAATATGTTAAATCTTTTGGCCTTTTAAAGTATACATTACTACCGTTTCTGTAACAGTTGCTATAGCAACAGCATCGTTGATAATATCTAACATCCCCACAGGTTTTTCTTTTCTTTCTTTCTTTTTTTTTAAATCAATAATATTTATTTATTTAAAATTTAAATATTTGTAAAATAATATTAGCGCAATCATCAAAATAAATAATTTATAACACAAATTTCGTTAATCAATTTCATATTAAAAAAAATTTTAATTTTTCTCTTTCTGCCCTATGGGTACTTTTTTAGACTCTTTCCGCGCTGTGGGTACTAAAAGGTCTCTTATACTAAGCCTATTATGGGTTCGGACAGGCCCACAATGGGGAGGTTGGTGGTAAGGAACCCGGACCGACATATACGATCGGATCACCTCCCAGAAAAATTCCTGGGGAGAATACCTGTATTATTAGAGGTCTGGAACAAGAAATTATTGGAAAATAAATAAATTTTTACTAGACTTCGTATGTGAATTTTTAGCAAATAATAAGAAAACTCTATGTTAGTTCATATATACATAAACATCGTATTTGATATTCAATTGGAGGAGGCCGGATGGACGAGCGATCAAGGTGGCAGCCTGCCGTTCTGAGGGATCCGGGATCGAATTTTTCGGGGGTGGTCCGTTCTGATATGTCGGGCATCATCCATCACCACCCGGTCACCCCATTGTGGGCCTGGCTGAACCCATAATGGGCCTGCTTTAAGAGGCCCTCTTAGTGTCCACAGGGCGGAAAGAGTAAAAAAAAATCCAATTGGATAAGTATACTCATTCTGCTGAAAAAGCTCTAAATATAGCAATTTTTAAATATTAATTTTGATTGTTTCCGTTATTCCGAACTATTCACCGGAAAATAAAACAGAGGTCAAAATTTCCATATGGAAAGGAAGAAAATGTTTAATTCACGTTTTTCATATCAAATCGCCGCTGGATACCCGGACTTGTTCTGGTAACAAGTCCGGGTGGTCTAAAAATCCAAGAGATTTTTGAAAGGTAGTCTCTCTCGGATATGTCGGTTTCCCGTCCTTTATCATTTGGCCGCCTCATTGTGGGTCTAGTTAAACGCCAGGCCCATAATTAGGCAATAGGCTTGAAAAAAAGTCCCTCTTACTCAAAAAGACCTACGGCCCACTTGTTATCAGTTATTTTCAAGTTAGAAGTTTCAAAATGCATATCGTAACGGTCCGAATGTCAGTTTGCGTTAAGTTAATCATGCCTCCAGTAAACACTCATATAGTTATAAATTAAACGGCTGAAAATTAAAATTCTTTATATTTCGTGTAACCTAAGGCGCTAGATTACCTAGGTATGCTCATACGCTTCCGTCACGTGTGCAGCCATATTGGTCCTTTTGACGTCATATTCCAAGATTTTTAAATTTAGCTGTATTTTATAACTAGTTGAACTAAATTTTGGCAAAGTTTATCATTTCGACCTTGCAAAATCTAAAGATACAGTTGAATTTATGATTATTTTCGTGTCTCTTCTATTGAACTTCTACGAGAGTCGTCAGCTTTCTAAGGACCAACATGGCGGATGAGCATACCTGGGTTATCTAGCGCCTTAGTGTAACCCAGATGGTTAATGGAAAGTTGTTGATATAAGATATATGGATTTACAATTATAGATTACAGGCTTGTAATTTAGTGATTGTAACGGCTGAAGAGGGACAGCTTATCTGCCCAAAATGCATTCAGTATTGTGGTTACAAAAAAATACTTATAAGTTATAAGTTCATCAGTCTCTGAGTGAGTTCTCGATAGTGTGTGATAAGTCCTAAAAAGAGCTATTTATAGTGCTCAGATAATTAATTAATAGTCGAACAAGAAACATAATATTAATTCAAATACAGTAGAGCGTCGATTTTCCGAAAGTCAATCACCCGAAACGTCAATCATCCGAAAGAATTCCAGTCGGCAAACTTAAATTTTCGCTAGTGCTGTGTCGCTTCAATTTTTGGCTATATCTTGGGCTACTCAAATATTTTACGTTTTTGATACTAAATTAACATCTGAAGTATAATTTTTTTATTATTTTTATATTTTTCAATATATTTATTTTGTTTGTACAAAATAAAAAAATAATTTTTAACGATACAATAGTCTTTGTTAGGCTTAACATCGACGAAAATTCAACGCTAAGCGACACGCAACGGAGAAAAATTTCGGCATCGGATACGTTAAACTATTTTTTCGTACGTAAATCAGTTATCCGAAATATCAGTTATCCGGACAACCCCAGTCCCCAATTGATTCGGAAAATCGACGCTCTACTGTATACAGTATGTCATACTTGCCAACCTTAGATTTTAGAAGAGGTTGACTTGCTAGCTAGGAAATTTTGAATACAAAGGCTAAAAAAATAAAAACACAATTTGTAGAAAGATTGTAGACCAAACTTGCGACAATTCTAAGAATTTATTCAAGCTTTATTCACTTATCACAATACTGTAATAGGTTTATAATATTGGCTTTTCCTATTTGACATATTACTAATAGTAAAAAAGTACTGTAGAATACAGAGTAATAGTATGTTGTACTATACATAGTATTATATAAAAAACTAATTATCTATAGAAAAAATATTACAAAAATAAGTAATTCCTGATAGCTTTGAGAATGTGATTTTAGCATGTGACTTAGATACAATAACCTCGCGTTTTTTATGCAGCGCTCGAGAAGCGCTTTACAGCGAACACACTGAAACTGGTTTCTAATTGGCCAATACTGCTCGTGACGTCATTTCGCTACACTCTCGCTGCATAAAAAAACGCGGGGTTTCTTTCAAGTCGGCATTCTGGTGCCAAAGAGCGGAAGCTCTCGTATATCTATCACGTTTTGAGACAAAATTTTATACAGTACGTGGAAATTTTTTAGGAAAAACTTAATTCTTTTCAATTTAATTTAAAGCTTCCATTGAAATTCTCGCATGTGTATGGTAACGTTGATCTAAAACAATGTTAATGTTGGTTGAATGGACAATTTTTAAGAGAATACAAGTCAACTTGGAATTTTTAGTATTGGTCGTAAATCCACGTTCGTGAAGACGATGCATTAAAAGAGTTATGTTAGCCAAAAAGGCGGAAATTTTCTAGTTCAGGCTGGAGACTGACAGTTGCTTCTAAAGGCGGATTCTTAGTCCGAAAGGCAACATATCATATATACAACTATTAAATAAATAAATTGGAATATTTGATCCAATATGTTAATTATAAATAAAATAACATTAAAATTCAAATTTAACAATTGAAATATTTATTTAATACACGCATTTACACTTCTCTCCCTGTAAAAATTATGCATCATATATTTATATAAAAAATAATTTTACTATTGTGCAGTTTGTATATCACAATTCTTACATCATAAAATATTTATTTATTATCTTAGAAGAAACGAGCGATTACAATAGCAGAATTAAAACAGTTGTCCTGAATTTTTTATGAAGTAACACTAAGGAAATTTTGGAACACATTCATTGCACAACTATAGATCCAAATTTAGAATGCATCGTAAAGAGAGTATCAACTAGAATCACGCTTAAATAAGACGTTTTAATTTTACTAAAACATTCTTATCTACTTTCGATTTTAAAAAGATTATTTTTAATTTATCAGCTATATCTTCCCTTTCCTTCACAATTATTTTATTAAAGTTGTATTTAATATTTTTATTTATTCACTAAATCGATAAAAAAAACGAACTACTTTTTACTCTATTAAAAATATATTTTAGGAATAAAAAAAAATATTGTCATTTTAAATATATTGTATTATATATTTTTAAATATTAACGTTAATATATTTACGAAAAATTTATCTCGAAGTATTTTCTTAATGTATTATAAGCATTAAATGTATATAATTAATAATTCAAAATTATTATATAAATATTGTTGTTTGTCTACTTATTAAATTCGTGAAAAAATTTAGTTTACTGAAAATATTTATATAAAGAAAGAAAGATTATTATTTTTAATTAACACTATCAAAATGAAAGGAATTTCAATACAATTAAATTTTCTATTGTTTTTAACTCAGGAATAGATGACAGGAAATGAAATAGTTCCTTTTTTTTTCAGCATCATTTGATATCAGAAAATTTCTTGTATTATTTAAAAAATTTAAATTATCTAAACCAATTTTACAGAAATACAATTAATATTTTTCTTCTGAAATTTAATTATATTTATTTAACAAAAAAAGGCTTTTTTCTTTAAATATAAAAAGATCGTTATTTAATATATTTTTGCCATTTAAATATACAATTTTTAAACCGAAACATTAATATTTATAACATTTTCTAATGCGTTTTTATAGATATTTATGATTTTAATTGTAAGTAAGTCATAAGTCTGCCTGGCTTTCGGCCAGAAGAAGGCGTTGGCCATTCTTAGTTCTATAGTTAAGTGCTGTGGAGTACGCTTCTTGGCATCTCGAGCGGGAAAGCACGTTTTATACAGTAAAATGGCTGCGAGTTTCGATCCATACGATAAAAACAGGTAAGTACAGATCGAAACTCGAAAATAACTTGCTACTTTAATAATATGCATAAACACGAAATATTGTTACGTCTGTGTTGTTTACTAGGCTTAGCATTAAGCCTAAATTCAGTTGTTTTAGATTTAAGCTTTTTTTTTTTTCCTCAATTTAATTTTAAGTAACTAATTAGATAAACATTATATATGAAAACTTACATTTGCTTGCAATTTTCTGATTTTGAAGATCATAGTCAATTCAGTTGGAAATAGTCTTGTATCACAGTACACGATTAAAAAACTATAACGATAATATAGCAGTAGTTAAAATTGCTGTTAAAAAAATCACAAATTTTATATGCAAACTACAGATAGTGGTCCTAAGAATAGTTTGCCTGATTTTTGTTTATTTTGTTTTTAAAAAAAAGGATGATGATGAGAGATTATATACTTATATAATAATTTCAGTTTTATTTGTAATAACTTTAAAAAAGAACACAATTAATTGTTTCATAAAATAATTCTGTAACTGTCTTTCTTTTAGAAGTCAGTCATACGAGGGCTGTTTCTTTTTCAACCTCCAATGGTCCATAAAACAAAAACAAGTGTAAATAACCAAATGAATTTATTACCAAAAGTTAAGTACAAACATGGTTACTTTTTGACATAATCACTGTGAAGATTGAGGCATTTGTCATATCTGTGGATGAGCTTTTCCATTCCCTCTTCATAGAATGTTAATGCCAATGACTTGAGATGGGCCCTAACATTGTTTTGAAGATCGTTATTAGGTCTCAAACCTCTGCTCTCTTAGCCACGTTTTCAGTTCAGAAAAGAGGTGGAAGTCGCTTGGCACTAAATTGGAGCTTTACACTGAGTGTTTAAAGGTGGTGAAGACTTCCACCCAGCTTGGAACGTTTTAATGTGTGAAGACTTCCACCTCTTTCCTGAACTGAAAACGTGGCTAGCAGGGCAGAGGTTTGAGACTAATGATGAACTTCAAAACAACATTAAGGCCGTCTAGAGTCATTGGCGGCAACATTGTACAAAGAGGGGATTTCAAAGCTTGCCCATAGATAGACAAATGCCTCAATTTTCACAGTGATTATGTCAAAAGTAACCATGTTTGTACTTAACTTTTGGTAATAAATTCATTTTGTTATTTACATTTTTCTTTGTTTTATGGACCATTGGAGGTTGAAAAAGAAACAGCCCTCATATTTACAACTAATGTTTGTAAACTTCAATATAGTTTTTGAAGAACAATATTCCAACTTTTGAATTATTATTTTACAATTAAATCAATTTTTTCTTAATCAAATTTTATATATTTATGTATAATTTCAATGTTTTGTTAATTTCTGAATATTATATTGTGCTGCAAATATTTTTCTATTACTGTGTTCGATGTAATTTTGTTAACTTCTTACGTATTTTTCAATAGAATGACATTTTTATAAAAAGACATTATGATCTGTATTGTGTTCAAATTGTGTTAAATGTAATGCTATCTTTTCTTAGATAACTCCGGGTAAATGATATTCAGAATTATAATATATATGTAATAACGTAACCAATCAGATGATGGCAGAAAGTTTAAATTCAATTTATGTTGATAAATAGCTTTCTAAAATTTCATATTTAATTTAATTTTCTCTCTTTTATTGTAATTTCTCAAGAATTGAAGAATATTCCAAAACATAGTTGGAGAATCTAATTACTTGTGAAAATTCTATGACTACATGAAATGCTCCAGGTATTTCAAGTAATTTTTTAATGGATATACCCATCCTTCGCCAGTTTCACATGATCACCCAGGATGGAAATTTGCCTCATTTACTGCCGACGGGTTAAACTATTGACCACTGACCACTGTTGTTGATGTAGATTGCATATATCCAAAATTATATTTGAACATTCCTTTAATAGAACCTATTCACAAACAACTTGATTAATAATACAATTCTCATCAATTTTTTGTTTAATAGATTGAAATAAAGGTTCACCATTTTAATAATAGTATTTGTTAAATTAAATCTTAATGTTATCATTTCACATTACAATTTACTTACCCAAAACTGTTTTTCTGAAATTCACATCATTGTCATCCAAGAACTTTTGGATTGATGGCCAGATGGCCAAACAGTTAAAATGATAACCACTCTTGTGGACCTTGGATCAAATCTAGATAGGTTGAAAAACCATAGGAATTTTTTAGGGTGGTCTCTCTGGATAAATTGAACTCTGTCTTTTGCCACTGAGCTGCCTCATTGGAGACCCAGCCAAATCTATAATGGGCTTACTGAAAGAAAGGTCTCCTTAGTGCCCACAGGACAGAAAGAGTTTATAAAAAAAATATGTACTTTCAGGTTTCTACAATTCATCTTCAAAGACAACAGTGAAAATAAAAAGCAGTTTTAGAAGAATAAATTGATGCAGGAGTTTTTATTTATAATAATTCTAAAAAGTAATTAGAACATCTGGATCATTAAGAATTTTAATTTGGTAATTTTTTTAATTGATAAACATTTTCAAAACTAAGCTCAAAGCTCTATCTTAGAGCTAAGCATATTAAAATGAATGGCATAAACTGGTTAGAAGTATGAGGAAGAGTCATGGAGATGATTATGTTTCCTGTTTAATAGTTTGGTGGAAAGCAAAGACTATGCAGGAAATACAAATGATTATATTTATGTAATGCACTTTATAACAAACTGATATAAAGAATAAAATTTTTAAATAAATTGCTTAAAATTTAGTGGATACTAGAAAGAATTTGATTGAAAAATAATATTTATCAAATAAATTATAACCTTATTGAATTTGTTTTGTCTATTTAAAATGTTTATGATTTTACAATAAATTATAAACATTTTTACAATCATATATTTGATAAAAATTGTATTAGTATCAATCATAGATTATTTCATTACTAAAGTTTTGGTTATTCACAATGAATAGGCCTAGTTCATAATTAATATTGGTGAATAATATATTCATAATGAATATAATGTCTTTGGTTTGGACAATGTAATCTTTTGGGTCTTTGGACAATTTCAATATTTTTGACAATTAAAAATTATTTATTTGAAAATTAAATAGGATAGAATACATTATTCTTATTGTAAATATTAGTACTTGTTATTCCTATAAAAACTACAATTTTACAAATATCCACTCTAAAAACCATTTTATGTAGTAAGATTTTTTTATTTTAACATTTTTGATTGTCTCAAGTGCTCTTTTTCAGGAAAAATAATGTTCTAAAAGAACAAATGCCTAACAGTTTTCTAGAATGTATTTGATTTATGGAATGCTATTGATAGAACAAATTTTGATATATATTTTTTATATAATGTTATTTTTCTTGAAGAAGATTGTTTAAGATGATTGAAAATGTTACAATAAAGAAATATTACTGCATTAAATTGTGTTTAGAGTGGGTGTTTGTAAATATTAGTAAGTAGCCAAAAAATGTCCATGCCATTTCTAAAAGCAAAGTCTTTCAATAAGTGTTAATTATTCCCAAAATACATTTGGCTTGTAATAAAGACAAATAGTGCAATTCTTTTATATCTGAAATTAATCTATTTCATTAGTCATCATTCTAATAATTATAACAATATTATTTTGTTTTTCTGCTATACAAAAAGCATTTAGATATTGAATAAATCATCATAATATAACTACTGGTTACCTATTTCATGCCAAATGAATTCCCAGATTATCAACATTTATAAGATGCTATTCTCAAATATGGTTTGCATATTTTTAAATGGTCCAATATCAGATGTTTAACAACTAAAAATTAAGTGATACGACATAACAGTTTATTTTAACCTGAAGAAGACCTCGTCTGAGGCCGAAAACATTTGTTTTTACGAATAGTTTAAAGTACCGGACAATAAAGGTTTAGTAAGTGCGATTTTATCAGAATACCGGTATTCAGATTAGAAGATTTTTGAATAACAGTTTAGATTTAAATCTAGAATATGAAATAATTACAGCAAAAACATCTTCCAAGGATGATTATAAAATTAAACTTCATCATATTTGATTTAATACTAGTATATTATAATAATGAAATTAAGTATTTAAAATACAGATAGATAGTAAATTACACATAAGTTACAAATACCAATCCATACTAATTTCACTTAAATTTTTTCTGGTATATACATTTATTGTCATAAAAATTAACACACCAAGAAGTTGTTGTATCACTGTGAAACTTGGCATGCAGATAAGTCTCAAGCAGATATGGAAGTGATTAGAGTTAGTGTGATGGCTCACTGCATAATGCCAGCAGAGGGCATTAAAGTGTGTCTCCCTTGGTTTATAAAAAAAAGCATGCCAAGGCATCCTGTCTGTATTTTATCTGTTGCAGAGGGACACTGTATCACTAGGGATACCTTTATATCTCAAAGACTATATGAACAACTAACTGAGTTTGAGAAGGGAAGGATCATCAGGTTGAGAGAATCTGGATGGTCATCTTGCAGAATAGTCCACCACCTAGGCCCACACCAAGAAGGAGTTGTCAGAATTGAACAAAATATGACAATACTGTGAGATGTTGGGTCCAATGGACGAGATAGCTTGCACACATGGTGCTCAGGCTCAGAATACCCTTAGCAGACCACTAGCCGAGAGGACTACTGGTACTCCAACAAGCATGCATGCAACCTACTGTATCATTGTACATCATCTAGACACAGTTAGCACCATTATTACAGGCCTCTGTGTCTGTCTGTACTATTTTGAGGTGCTTGTGTTAAGAACATTTGGTATTGCAATGGCAATTACATTGTTGCCATTGACAGCCACTCACTGTCTTCTTGGAGTGATGTTGCTCCCAATGGGATTGAACTGAAACAGAATGGAACTGGATCATCTATAGTGATGAATCAGATTCACTTTGGTCACTGATGATGACCATATTCAAGTTTGGAGGCATTCACCATGGAGCTTGTCCAGTGCTTTCAAAAGATAATGAAATTATTAAAATTCAATTATTTAATACAATCATTGCCATAAAAATGGCAATGATTGTATTAAATAACTACACTTTGGCACAGCACATTATCCCCCACAGCTGGTGTGATGGAGGGTTTCCAAAAGCATCGGGACTAGGGTTTCTCATTTCCCAGTCTTTTGCTTGTCCCGAGATTCTAGGATAAAAGTGAACGGTTTCCTGGGATCCTGGGATAGAATTATTTTTAAGATATACAAAATATCTTGAAATCAAATGATATAATTATTTTTCATTTTTTAAAGTAATTTAATACGTTCTGTAACCTCCAAAATCATATTAATAATGCTGTGTAAGATATATAATAAAAATTACCTTTGAATTACATAGAAAAAATTTATTAAAGTTTGCTGGAAACTGCATACAACAACAACAAAGAAATGCTTTGAATTGAGTTGAAAATTAAAAAAAAATGAACTTAAATCAAACTTCTGATTTAAAAGGTAATTTTCGTTTTTTTAAATAAAACATAATACAAAATATTATTGTGAATTTTTATAATAAGATTTTAAAATGCAAAGGTGGTCAATACTTGGATCACTCAATTTGATTCTTATTTTAGTCATGAAAAGTCCTGCTACCGAGAATTCCTTTTCCGATTCAGTTGATTTGAGTGGAATTCTGTCTTCTCTGAAATGCATTAAACACGTTATGTGTTTTTTCGCCTGTAGCCTGGAAAATTTCTAGTTTGTTTTTGAGATTGTAGTACTTCTTTTGCTCTCTAGTATTGATTTATCTACCTTGGCTGCTTTAATAGAAACATCAAACTTATATCCCAATAATTTGGCAGTTCATTTGTCTTTAATAATCAGGTTTATGAAGAAAAACTTCATACTTACAGACTTCATACTCATTTGTATCCTTGCCCAATTTGCACAACCTGGCATTATGCAGTTATTGAAGCTACTGGGCATTGTTAAAATTAAGACAGCATAAGCACAATTATTCAAGATATTACATGTTCTGACAAGTAAAGAATTTTCAGTCTTGTCACAAATAAGCCACATATTGATTATTGACCATTTGTGACATGCCATAACAAGCAAAAATTTAAAAAACTAATAAGTAGGTTTAAAATTAATAAATACAAATACGAAAACGTTTTTATTTTATTAATTTTTATTTGCTGGATTATTAGAGGTGTGTTTTATTCGTAATAAATACTAATGTATTCTCACCGTTTGAATTAATTATACTTTCTGTTTGCAAAATTTCCTCAACCTTCACACAAAATAAGAAAAAAATGAATTTTTAAGAAATTTGCAAGATTTCCCGGGTTAAAAAAAACAACCGGGATCCCGTTTGAGAAACCCTAATTGGGACAACTACTGAAGGCAGTCCTGTGACATATCAAGAGTGTCACAGGACTACCTCTACCACATTGTCACATTTCTCTGGCCTGTCCAGGAATCAGGGAATCGGTGGAAAATCAGGGGACTGGGCAGGTTCCCTGATTTGCCACTGATTTAACATGTCAGGGATCACCTGGGATGCCAAGTTGGACAGTGTAGGAGTTTGGACAAATTAGAGGAACTCTTGCAGCAACTGTAGATTGAGATGCTCCAGAACACCATATGGCACCTGTATGCCTTTATGACCGCTCGTATCACATTGTGTCAATCTAGAGGTGGCCCAACAGGGTACAAGAACCTCCTTTCATCTGTAGTGTTTCCTGCAGTAAATGATCCTTTTTTTTTCATTTTGTAATCACCTATCTCACTGTTACTCACACAGTTACAATTTTGTTCAATTCTAACAACTCCTTGGTGTGCTAATTTTTATGGCAGTGATTGTATTATATAATTGAATTTTAAGAATTTCATTATTTTTTGAAAGCAAACACTTTAAAGATTTCTCATTGATAGAATTTAAAAATGCAAATTAGTACAGTAATAACTCAGTTTTCGTTGACTTTGGTTATTGTCTGTTTCAGTTTTTTATTTATTTATTTATATTTTTTTTTGTGAAAATTTTGTCTCAGATTTTGTTGGCGTGCTTCACTGCTAATTTTGCGAAAACACAAGTTTTCCTGCTCAGTGCGGCATTGTTTCTCATTGTGTGAGCATTATCCCACACATCCAGCCAAACAATGGCCATATTCAAAATCTTAGCACAGTTAGCACCTCTGTTCAAAATCTCAGATGACTTCTGGTGCTGCCAGCATGTTTCCAGAAAACTGCAAATGTTTTTTTTTTGGTGCTTGATACACCAGCAAACGAAGGCAGTCACCATGAGGCTCGTAAGAGCTCTATTTTGCGTTGACAATTTTGAATTTAATTTATTTGTTGATGAATAAACCCTGAATAAATTAATATTCGGTTAGTACATTAATAAAATATTTTAATATACTAGTATATTTAATAGTATAGTAAGGCATCACATAATTTGTTTTAGTTGTTAAAGTGTAATCTTAGAATTGATTTAATTATTTAAAACTCCTATGGAAATTTTAAAAATCTTTATTCTTATTTCTCTTTTCAAAATACAGTAGAGCATCAATTTTCTGAAAGTCAATCATCCGAAAGAATTCCAGTCGGCAAATTTAAATTTTTGCCAGTGCTGTGGCGCTTCAATCTTTGGCTATGTCTTGGGCTACTCAAACATTTTACGTTTTTGATACTAAATTAACATCTGAAGTATAATTTTTTATTATTTTTATATTTTTCAATATATTTATTTTGTTTGTACAAAATAAAAAAATAATTTTTAACGATACAATAGTCTTTGTTAGGCTTAACATCGACGAAAATTCAATGCGAAGCAACACGCAACGGATAAAAATTTCGACATTGTATACGTTAAACTATTTTTTCGTACGTAAATCAGTTATCCGAAATATCAGTTATCCGGACAACCCCAGTCCCCAATTGATTCGGAAAATCAACGCTCTACTGTACTCATTTTTTCATTAAGCTGTTTTCATTAAATAAGTTCAAAAATAAATTTAACGTAACATGAAAGTCTACATCATTTGCCATTTTTATTGTTTTTCTCTCCCAAAATTCCCAGCTGTCATCGTTTGTGTTCTCTAGAAAACGCCAGCAGTTGTGTCACTTCCAGCAGCATCTCACTGGATTGATGCTGAGATTTTGAATAAATCCAATTCCATTGCTTTCCTTTCTCTTTATAAAATGTGTTTTTGGTATATATTTTGGAGTGTCTAGAATGAATTAATTGGATTTACATTGATTTATATGGAAATAATTGCCTCGGTTTTTGGACGGATTATCGACATAAACCAAGGTATTACTGTATATGACACGGTGAACAATGTTATGAACTTTTTATATTAAAGAATACTTTTGCTTGTTTTATTTTTAGTGTTCTTCATTTCAAGCCATTTGAATAAAACAAAATACATATCAATTTAGTTAAATTTAAAAAATAAATTTTTTGATATAATCAAAAATTTAAAGTGGCACCTACTGTATTTTCATTTCTAGCATTTATATTAATATATTTTGAAATATAGTAGAATCCACTTATTGCAATTAGATAGTTATTAGTTATGTAATATTATACAAATTAGCATGTCTCTAAACATGGAAGTTAAAATATACTTATGCACTGATTTATTGTAATCAGAGTTTTGGTTATAGTTAGCATTATCTTCAGTTAGATAGGCATTTCAAGCTACAGTAGAACCCCTCTAGTCCACCCTCGGCTAATCCGTCACTCCGGTTAATCCGACCGTGGTCGGAGTCAAGAAACTTGTCCCGACTCGTCAGTGACTCACCGTCCATAGCGTTCTTCTGTGTTCGTTACAGTATATGTTTTATATTGTGTGTGCGTGTACAGTTTTGTGTGTGTTTTCAACATGTCAGGAGTGAAACGTAAATACGTTACTCTTTCATTAAATGAAAAATTAGCAGTACTACAAAGACTGGACAAAGGGAAGATTGTTTATTTTACTTTTTTCTGATAATCTGACCTTTTTTGCATTCCGACCATACCCCCAGTCCCAAAGGTGATGGATTAGTGGGGTTCTACTGTATATGCTTATTCATGCCATCAGTCTCAACATATAGCTGATGTAAGAGTAACTAATAATAATTGCATGTTATAAATCTTAACTAGTTCTTTAAATTGCTGGCATATGTTACTTCAGTTATATACTGGATGAATTACTATTAAAATTTATTATTATTAAAGTTATACATTTTTTATTGCTTTAGCATATCCTTTTAACATTGGATTCCATTTGCAATCTTATTTACTCTGCTTAACGTTATCAGTTGATTGTCACCATCAATATAGATGCATCTTAAGATGATTACAATAAGTGATATACTATTCAATGTTATATACTAGTTGTATCAGAATGATGTTTTAAAAATTTGAGGGATTGTAGAGGATGAAATTTTGAACATTTTGATATAAGGAACCCATAGCCAGAAATGTGATATAAAGTTTCTACAGCAGTAGGAAGTACTTGACCGCCCTTCACTTTGGTAGCTACTCTTCCGTCCATTGATGTCATGTTATTGTTCTTGACTTCTTCCTCTGAGATTATGTAAAGTCCATTGTGTACACAACACCTGTTGGAACAGTTCATGGCCTTATGGAGCGCATCTTTACAGCATTTAATACTATCAGAAGGGAGCGTGGCATCTTACAGAGTGTCGGACAAAACATGGTTCATCGTTGCACATTATGTAACGAAGTTGGTGGTCGTCACATTGAACATTTACTCTAAAGTAGTGCAGCCACTGATTCCATGTACAGTTTGATTGTACTCTACTGTTTTGTCAATAAAACATGTCATAAATACTGTATTCTGCTGTTTTATTCAGCATACTGACTGCAAAGTGCAAAGTGCTGTAGAAACTTTATATCACATTTCTGGCTATGGTTTCCTTATATCAAAACATTCAAAATTTCATCCTCTACAATCCCCCAAATTTTTAAAATGTCATTCTGATATACCCTGTATAAAAAACCAATAATTTCTCTCTTCATAAACAAATGATTGAGGTAGGAACATTTAAACTTATTTAAAAAACTCAAAACTCTTAGGCCACTGTGTTAATATATTAATTATATCAATAAGTTTTAATTTTGATGATATTCTGTCAACATTTCTGAGTAGAATCAGAGCAGTGGTGTCATGTGGTACAGTGACAAATGAGAAAGTAATTGTAAACATTTAGCTTGTGTTTTTAGAACCAGGATAAAAAATTATCATTAAATTTTTTTTCCTAAACTATGTAATATCCACTCATTGACTTTTATACTGCCTGCATTTTTCAAATTGTTTTAAGAAGTGCAAACATTTGATGATAAAAACTAGCAGTAGTGACACAGTTTACTAAATTTGATTACTTTCTTCTTCATGTACAGGGTCTTCACAAAATAACTTTGATATTTCAAAAATTGATATTAATCTCTATAAATAAGATATTAGAAATATGTTCCAATGTCTTCAGAATTTCAGCTTTTCTGGTACATATGGTGTTGAGTAAAAATAACACTACACCACACGGTGGTGTCAGTATCGTGGTGACAGTCTGCCAGAAAGTGCGGTGTATGATTTGGTTTATCAAAAGTAAATCTGTTGTTACTGTTCAATGGCAACAGAACATCATCATTATCTCAAATAAGACTATTCGCCTGTCTCTTTAAAACATTACAACTATATGGGCATGATAGTCACAATGGTACTCTAACATGCTGGTGTGCAAATATGGGAAAAGAGAATATTGTTCAGACAGTTGTATGGCCAAGAAGGGAGCATATATCAAAATGTACTGACTTCTGAAAAAACATTGAAAATATGTTCTTTCATTTCATCTTGTAATTCAAATGAAATTTTTCATTTATTAAATTGTGTAGGAAATGCTAAAGTTATTTTATAAAGACCCTATATTAAAGACTGGCATTACAAATTTTCAATCAAATTTCGAACTATAAAAATATTCAATCATCTCATTAGATGTTGTTTAATAAAGTTCACTATTTACTTATACCCCGTTAAAATAAATTGTTTTCAAGTCTATTATAAATTTATTTATTTTCACATTAAAAACCACCACTGTGCCCCTTTACATCATAAATTTTCCAAAATAAGCATTTAAAAACAAAAGCAAACTTTTTTATAATAAAATTAGTCATTTTTATTATGACAAAAAGGATTGTAAGTAATTATTCTTGCTATTTATTAATTAAATCACTGCATTGCATTACACGTTGCATTCCAACATTGTACTGCACTCTGTTGGGTTGAAGTTGTCATGTTGCCTATAAAATGACAAAGGCTAATTGCATTATGCTTTCAAATGAGGAATTCAAAGTGTAAATATTAATCACCTCAGTAACCTTAGTTACTGAGGTGATTAATATTTACATTTTTCCACTTTTGATTTTCTCTCTAAGCAGGAATTCAAAGTATATAAAAATTGAATACAAGTGAGAATTCTTTGTTATAAAATTTTAGAAATTTATTTTTGCTTTCATTTTTAATATTATCCTTAATTATTTTTAAGAAAAAATTAATCCATTGGTTTGGAATTTCATGTTAGATGCACCAGTACCATCAAGGGGAATGATGCATTTGTTCACTATATTCAGTAGGTATGAGAAATAAGATTTTGTATTCTGCAAGAATATGTTATATTACATTTCCAATATTTTTTTTTCAAAAAAAATAAAGTGCAGTTAGGCTAAGTGTATTAAAAGTAAGTTGGAGTTGTGACAAAGCAGTTTGCAGATGCATTTTTGGTGTGCCAACTAATGCATGAAAGCACAGATAAGAGGTTATTTTTGTCATTTCTTTGATTTTGTATACTTACTCAAGTATACAAAATTGTATTGTTGTCATTGAAGTTGTGCCTGCAGTTTTTACAAATGAATTGTTATTCTAAGAGAAGGATGATAAGTAGAATTATTGTTACTTATTACTAATTGAATAACAATTTCATGGTTTAATGTAACAAAATTTTTAAAAAGTATTTAACTGTAAATTTTTAGAATACTTAATTTTGAAATGAATTTTGCTTTTAATTTTTTTGAATAATATGTTTTAATGTAACTAAATTAACAAAAAATGTACTTGATTGAAAATAACTACAGGTAGGCCTTCTGCAACGCGGTAGATACATTCCTTGAAAATACTGCATTGTGGGAAATCGCGTTATAGGAGACATCAACTTAATATAAAAACTGGGATTTGGTTCTAAAAAGAGAAAAACTTGGCGTTTGAATGAATTTTGAATTTTTCAAACCAGCCATTGTTAGCCACGAATTTAACACTGGTTTCATTAGCTGACGACTGTCCCATTTGTTTTAAATAATCAAATATTTTTAAAGCTTTGTGTTTAAGTGCAGTTTTATTTAAAGGCAACCGTTTCTTGTTCTTATCTTCTACCCATAATATTAGCTCCTGTTCCATTTTTTCCATTATAGGTGCTCTCGGATGAGCAACATTTTTCACAAGAATAGATGATCTGGATGCAACCAAATTTCTGATCCTTTCTCCCGACCGAATCGTCGACTCATTTAAATTAAAATGCCTACCGATATCAGCTATACGCTCTTGATTTTTAATTTGATCCAAAATTTCTATATTTGTTTGAAGATTTATAAATTTCCTTTTTAACAACGGTCCTTTCTTTTCATTCGGCATTGTTATGGCTAAAATTTTTTCAATCAGTTTTGTGGGCAGTAAAAATCGCAAAAAATAACTTCCTTTCACTATGTTGTTAAAAATATACATCCAATAGAAGTTTATACTGTATTTTGGACCATTTTGTGGTTCCCACTTATTGAAAGAGTATAAATTATTGAAAATTTGGTGATATATTTGAGTGTTTATGGTAACTGATGCACATCTGTCTAGAAACCGGTCTTCCCCTGAAACTTTCAAGGGATTAACATGCCAATGTCCACAAACAGCTGTTTTCAAAGACTTTTAGCTGTGTATGCCGAACTGCGGCTTGTATCACGTGATCCGTTGAGATTTTTCTGTTATGTGAAGATAATTCGTTTCTAAATACCGTAAACCGCGTTGTAAAAGTACCGTGTTGTAGGAGGCTTACCTGTAATAAGTAAGAAAATTTCCACATTTTTCCAACCGCGTTGGAGCGAAAACACGTTGAAAAGGTACTGCGTTGTAGGAGGCCTACCTGTAATATAAATTTCTTAAATCTTACAAAATGTTATCATGAATGTTTGAATAGTATGCTTTTGTACAATAACAACAAAAGGAACAAAAATTAATAGTATGCCTTTATGTTGCTGTAAGTTTACTTTTTACTTTTTCAGCTGATATATAACAGAGGGAAAGTATAGAGATTGGACAAAAATGACCTCCCCAAGATTTTTACATTTTTGGACTCAGGACCTTGAAAAGTCAAGCATTCATTTCTTGACTTTTCAAGAAATTTGATGGTTTTTTCTATATGTATGATTGTTAGTGTAGGGGACAATCATGCCCCCTACACTAACAAATACAGAGTTCATCTTTACTTCAACACCAGAGTAAAATCCTCACTTCTGTAACCTGTTACCAGTGTGTTATGTGTAAAAAATACAGTGGGTGACAAATGTTTTCGAATGATTGCAAAGTTCTTCTTCAGATCAAATAGGTTTTGAATGCTTCAGAATGGAAGATTTAAAACGAAATTGAATGTTATTTCGACGAAATCCATTTTGCCGGGCATTTGCGATTGTGCGCTGATGGATATAATTATGGGTTGGCATCTATGAGGATCTGCAAGGCTAGGGTCAGATTAAGCTCCTCCTTCCAGTTGATGCAGGTGGTCTCTCAGATGGCTTTGTAAATGGATATGGCTTCTAGCCATTTAAGATGGTCCTGGTGAGGTGTGCTGACCATGATTTCGGCCTTGTCAAACTCCGCCTCGATGTGTGGATCAGTTGCATACACGGCAAGGGCAGTAGTGTGCTGTCCATGTTGAATGTATGCTCGGTGTTCTCTTACACGGGTACTTAAGGAGCATTTGGTAGAACCAATATATAACAAGTCCTTGCCCCAACTGTTGTCCTTAAGTGGGATGGAGTTTATATCAGAAAGTATGGTATGATCCGGAGGGTCTTTTTTATTTCAGAAGATGTTGAAGATTGTCGGACATATCCTGTATGCTATCCGCAGTTGATGTTTATTGGCAATCCCTGCATAAAAATTTCAAACTATCTTTGCAATAGTTCAAAAACATTCGTCATCCATTGTATTTTTTACATGTAACACACTGGTAACAAGTTACAGAAGTGAGTGGGCATGATTTTGTACTTCCACTCTGAAGCTTAATAACTATTGTGCCTTTTTTCAAAAATTTTTGAAATTTTGCAGGGATGTTTGTATATTAGGGAGATTGATGCTATTAAATTTTGCTGGTTAAAATCAAGGAGTGAGGAAATAGAAGGGGTCGTGTTATATCTCAAGTTTGTTATATCACTTTCTGTCATCAGGACACCTAAAAAAATAGACAAGACTTAATGAAGATTTTATTTGTTATTAGCATTTACAACTTTTTATAAAAGTCAAAATTAAGCTTTTTGCTATTTTATAATAATTAATAATATAAAAACTTTTTGAAATAAAATCTCATAATAGCACTGCATACAATTTTTAACTCTCACAGGGAAAGTTATGCAACTTTTTTGATGGATTTATTTTAGCAAGCCTCATTTTTGTTAAATTCAAATAAATTGGATTTTGAATTTTAGCTTTAGTTTGGTGTTAATCTTAAACATTGATTAGCTCGATCTTTACATTCGAATTTTAGATTGGTGAGCATTTTCAACTGTACTGAAAAATGTCTTGCTGTATTATTTAATTAATAAGTATCTTTTCTTTAAATACCCTTTATTCTTAAATGTGATAAAAATCATTGCACTTTCATTTTTTATTTAAGTTACATAGAATAAGGAAGATATAATTCATGATTGTTGAATAAAATGTATAATTGCAACTCTAAAATAACAATTCTTAAAGAAATTTTATTCCCATATAATTGATAATCTAGAGTTTAAATTTGCATAAGCTTATATTAAAATAAAATTATTTATCATTTGAAATTTAAAGAATCTTGTCAATGTCTTAGAAAAGTTATGTTAAGATAAACTTTCTTTTTTAATTTTGAGCTAATATTATTTTATATTTTAAAGATGTTCATAGTTTTATATTATTATGATATCTGTTACTTATGTTAAAGTTTGAATTGCCTTTTTTCCCTTTAAGATTTATAGCTATATTCATGTAGTAACCCATTAGAATCCTTAATTAAAAAACTATTTATTATACATCCCTGTATGTTTCTATATATAAATTATTGAAATTTTCAAATTATAAATATGATTACAAATGTGTTTTTTTTCCTTTCTTTAAAATTATGTATAATCTGGAATTTATAAAAAATAAAATCTAAGTAATGAAAATTCTGAATAACTATTTTATTAATTTGTGACATTGTTAAATATGAAAATTATAATGGAGTTATTCCAGTGCAAATGTTACAAAATTGTTGGTTATTCAGAGTTTACAAATAAAAAAGGTAACTAATTACATTTACAACTTTCATATTCCAGAAATATGAAATTTAAATTCGTATGATATAGTTCCTTATCACATTCAATCAATTCTGTTGTGTTAAGGAATTAATTTTAGTTCTGTGCTTTGGCAATGGTTCTACAGGGTGATTCATTTGGAACTTAACATTTATGTGGAATATCTCCACATGAAACATGAATGGAACAATTTTTTATTTCGTGGTGTTTTGGACAATCAGGGTATGTTTTACATTGCACAGTCACATTTGAATAACATAACTTGTAATCATGAATGAATCATCCTGTAGTTTACTAGACCAGTGTTCCGCAACCCTTTTCTACTCGCGGCACACCTGTGACCCGAAATGACTCAACACGGCACACCAAAATGTTATGCCCCTCAAAAACATATGATATGATACTACAGGTAGCCCTCGGTTTACGCCGCAGTTCCGTTCCTACAAAAGCTGGCGCAAATCGAATTGGCGTAAAACGAACCCATATTTACACTGAGGTATAGGGTTAGGTTCCACATAAGTGAAAAATATGCAAATAATTTTGTTTATTAATACAATATAATACAAAGTACAATAAATTTAATTTTTAAAATGTATTTTATCATAAAATAAAGTTAAATGTTTTTATTAAAAATTTTAGTTTCGGATCTCTTACATTTTTCGGAAAAAGTATCCATCTTTAATTGTTTACATTTTTGTTTTCTTTCATTGAGAATTTTGGAATATGATTGAATGGATACGATGATGCTCCTTTTTACATTCGTACTTCGCTCCCAATCATTGTCTAACTCACAAACTTCAACCGTCAAACTTTCCATAGTTGAAAGGATACGTTAACCTGACGTAGAGCTACGGACGAGCGGAGACACTGATTGGTCGACCACCGGTCGCCGTAGCGCATATGTAAGGTCAGTTTGAGCGGGAAAATTAAGGAGAGGTAGATATCGTCTGGCCAACGAGAAGTAGATTTGTCTCACTAACGATAGTTTGTGATCGCCGGAAGTGCTACCGCGTTGTAAGGTGTTTTCCTGAACAAACTGATATGGGATAAATTCAATGGCACTATGGATTCGGACGCCATTTATTGGACTATTAAGTTTGATAACTTGACTCGTGGGTATCTAAACGTTTAGTATTTTAATATTAATTTAATGCAAATATATACATACCTAATAATATTAAACAGAAAAAATAAATATATTCAATTAAATCTTTGTTTTAACGAATGTACATAGTCGCGGCTCGGTAAATACATCAACATTGAAATGAAAATCAGTCTAGCATAGGGAAAATCGGGGAATTACACAGCAAAATCGCGAATTGTGCAGCGGCGTTATTGTGAATCAGCGTAAATTGAACCGACATAAACTGAGGGCTACCTGTATTAGTGGAATTTTGTTATGCCATAAACCTATTATTATTATGTTGAGTTTCATGAGTTATACTCAGTTGACACCGATGGCTGTGTACTATGCCGGACCAGAGTTAAGGCATAGTAACCGAAACAAGACAAAAATTAAATAAGTGTGTCAGTGTGTGTGTGTGTGTGTGTGTGTGTGTGTGTGTGTATTCAGGAATATCCTAACAATATGACATGCATTCAATATAGTGGCCTTCTGTAATGTGATGTGTGTTTCTATTCAATTTTAATGTTCCCAGGCTTTTGTGTAGCGTGTGTGGTATGACACCTTTAAAGGAGAGAACGACAAGTACAATAAGCACCCTATCCATCCTCCGTAGATGCTTTATTTCCTGGGTGAGTTCTGTGTACTTGCTGATTTTTTCACTGCATGTGTTTTGTACATTGTGAGTGTTTGGAATGGCTAGGTCTATAATGTATGTGATTTTATTGTGTTTGTCAATGAGTGTGATGTCTGGTCTGCTGTGGTACATTATTTTATCTGTGATTATGGCTCTGTCATAGTACATTTTATGCGTGTTGTTTTCCAATACTGTCTGTTGAATGTATTTGTAGTATGGTTCATGGATGTCTAATAATTTGTGTTTCTCTGCAAGCTCTTGATGTATTTGCTATTTGATTATGTCTATGTAAATTATCTGTCTGTGCCAAGAGCTTGCAACCAGATGTGATGTGTTGTATAATTTCTGGCATGATGTGACATTTTCTGCATGTGTCATTTGTGAATGTTGTATCTTTGAGTATGTGTTTTCTGTAGTTTTTAGTATTTATGACCTGATCCTGTATGGCAATCATGAATCCTTCCGTCTCCCCAAAGAGGCATCCCCGATCTAACCAGCTGTTTGATGCAGTTTTTTCAACAAAATCCTGGGCCAGGTCATAAGGATGCCTACCATGGAGTGCCTTTTGAGCCCACGATTGCTTGATGGTGTCTATGCTTTTTATATGTTGTGTCAAGTCTGTATGATGTGAGTGTAAGTTCAATGGTGTGTTATTTGAGTCTGCTAGAGCTTATGTAATTGTGATGTTTCTTGTTTCTTGTAGAAAAACTCTTGTAGTGAAGGTTAACTATGTCAATCAGGCCATGTTTGCCATTTTTAGGTGAAAGGGTTAATCTTTCTATGGCAGATTTAGGATGATGTTCATGCTTAGTGAGTGTTGTTCTTGTTTTCATTTGGAGTTGCTTAAGATCTGTGTGAGTCCAATATATAACTCCAAAAGAATAAGTGAGTACTGGGACGACATATGTGTTTTAATGCTTTAACATCATCTTATTTCATTAGTGAATGAAATAGAAGCATAAGAAACACAACAACTGTGATAAAAATATATAAATAAAGCCTGAAATTAATAGAATCATGTAAAAGTTCACATCACACCTTTCACCTTGTGACGGCACACCGGTTGCAGAACACTGCACTAGACTATAACTTTAACAAGGTTATCATTTGGAGGTACTTTGAAGTTACTATGTTTAATGATGATGCATTTAATTTTAACTAAAACATTTAAATTTACATACTTGTTTTAAAGAATATATATTTTGGAAATTGAAGAAAAATACTTTTTAAAGCATTACACATTTTAATGATATTTTTCTTAAATAAAATACTCATATTTATGATTATTTTTATAGTTGGTATTTTGGACCAATGACCAGACAAGAAGCAACAGATCTTTTAATGGCAGAAAAAGAGGCAGGTGTATTTCTTGTACGGAATAGTACAACCATACAAGGAGATTTGGTTTTATGTGTTAGGTATAGAACTATTTAGTTTATTCTAATAATTTAAATATTTATAATTTTAAACAAACTCAATTGTTTTAATTATTAGAATAATAACTGAAATATTAAGAAGTAATTTTACTTTCCTGGCTATTATGTATACATAACAAGGGAAAGTATTGGAATTGTGTCACATTTGATCCTCCAAGTTTTTTTGCAAATCTCCACATTTTGAGATTTCCTGAACCCAAAAAAGTAAAAAAAAGGCATAAAAATTTTGTGTGTGTGTTGGCATCTATTTCACTTAATACCTCAGGATGGGGTGAAGATTAAGAAATGAAATTTGGCATGGTAGCTTGTGTGTGAAAGCCATCAATGCTATTAAATTTTTGTTGGAAATGGAGGGGTTATATTTCAAAGGTAGAACTTAATGAAGATTTTATATGTTGTTAGCATTTACAATTTTTTATGAAATCGATCGTTACCCTCAAAATTAAGCATTTTGTTATAAAAACTTTCTATATTTTTAGTTATTGGGCTGCAATTTGAAAAAATTGTAGACCTATAAATTCCCACTGTTGTTCATCTGTTGTCTTTCCTTAATCTCAAGAATGGAGTCAGATGAAAGCTGAGACCAGATATGGAAAGCTTAAGGACGGGAGGCCCCAATTAAGTATATATGACCTTCTGATGCAAACCTGAACTCACATTATTTTAATTAAAAATTTTCCTCTGAAAAAAGTTAGATGACAGACACTAACTCTATTGTTAACAGGGAAAGTATGATGTATAGGGGTAAAACACTACTAATTTGAGGTGGAGAGCATATATTTTAAATTAAAAACTTATTAAAAATATGGTTATCACAATGCCAGGCTGCAATTTTTAATGTCACAATAAATAATTGCTTGTTATTAAATGACAAAAGCAGCAAACACAGTAATCTGGAGGTGGGACTACATGCCTTGAATGAAGATTTTATTCTCATATCTGAAAAGGGAGGCGAAACAAACATATTGGACTTCCAAGCTCTCTATCTGTCCATTAAACTGCTACCTTGTTTTTATGAGATCAGGGACTTCCTTCTCACCACTGTGAAGAATGCCTGCAAATATCATTAAAAGTATTTTAGAGCTTGTTTACCTTATTTGTTGTTTTCCCTTTTTTAGCTATTACAATAAGATCATCTTCAAGGCAGGGATATACCTATGGGAGTTCCACCTCTGGATTACTGTGTGAGCTTGCTATTTGTTGCTTGGAAAAGGTGGTTTTACCAGAATTCCAACATCTTATTTTGATATATATGAGATATGTCAGCAATATCTTTATCATTAAATAGAACGTGCTCAGCAAAATATTAAGCAATAACCAAACACCTTTATTGTTGCCGAGAAAGTTTATACATTACCAGTATATTATTATTATTATTATTATTTTAATCCATTGTCAGTTTTTTTGAAATTTAAATATTTGTATTTGATCTTGTGGAACGAAATCTTCCAATTGTCTGTTTTCAACCTGATGATGGTCTATGGAATAGGTCGAAAATGTTTGTTTTAAATAAACTTTCTCTGCAACGATAAAGGTGTTTGGTTATTGTTTAATATCTTTTTCTTTATGGCTTAAGAAATCCAACCTGCAACTATTTCTCTAAAGGATTAATTTCAATCCCTATGGTCTTCTATAATTGGAACAAGAAAGCACAACTTCAGTACATTTCTTGGATGTTTCCATTACTTGTAAGAACGATGAAATCCATACCAATATGTTATAAGCCAATGTATCAATCAAGTTTTGTACCTTACAACTCTGTTGACCCATAACACACAAAACTTTCTGCATTCAGGTTATTAATTAGATCATTCATACATTGTACAAGTATAGTAGACTATTAGCNTAATCTATTCACGTTTGATAAAATGTGTACACAACATCATTGAATTTTTTGGCTTGTATATTTTCTGATTTTTCTAATGCTAAGACCACTTTTCTAATAACAATAGGAAGAAACCCTTCATTTTTTCTTTCAACTAACTTTAGCTTTAATTAACAAGTGTATCATCCACCAACTAGAGAGTTTAAAAACTATCACAAAAATCCCCATAAGAGTGTCCACCCCCTGGTACTGTCAGTGGGCCGTTTGGTTGGAGATACACTGCACTACTGCGCTCTATGTAGTAATGCAACACAGATCGTGATGGCGTACACAAAACTAACTTGTTCAATATATTATTAAAAAATTTTTTTAAAACTTTGCATCAACTTTACAAAATAAAGGACAAAATGTCTATTTTAGAAAATAAATAAAGCTAAAGGAGAGAGCAGTGAAATAAAGGACTGTTCTCTTAAATAAAGGACGTATGGTCACTGTACCTATGACGCTCTTGTCTGTCCGCTAGGACTGTCAAGAATTAACACGATTGGTGAAACGTAGTGACAGCGGTCCAATAGAGAGCAGGGTCCTTGTCATAATGCGGTTTGCTCACCAATTTTCGTACGTGCGTTAATCGAGCCGAATATTCGGTATTCGGCCTGAGGCTGAATATACTATTCGTTGCAACACTAATATTCAACAATAAAACTTTGTTTTAATATTCTCTAGCTCCCATTAAAGTTTGTACAGAGTTTCAAATCACCCTGTATACATATCAAATANAATTTTTTTTTAAACTTTGCGTCAACTTTACAAAATAAAGGACAAAATGCCTATTTTAGAAAATAAATAAAGCTAAAGGAGAGAGCAGTGAAATAAAGGACTGTCCTCTTAAATAAAGGACGTATGGTCACTGTACCTATGACGCTCTTGTCTGTCCGCTAGGACTGTCAAGAATTAACACAATTGGTGAAACGTAGTGACAGCGGTCCAATAGAGAGCAGGGTCCTTGTCATAATGCGGTTTGCTCACCAATTTTTGTACGTGCGTTAATCGAGCCGAATATTCGGCTATTCGGCCAAGCTCTTGGCCGAATATTCGGTATTCGGCCTGAGGCAGAATATACTATTCGTTGCAACACTAATATTCAACAATAAAACTTTGTTTTAATATTCTCTAGCTCCCATTAAAGTTTGTACAGAGTTTCAAATCACCCTGTATACATATCAAATATGCTGGTATATATTGGCCTGGCATAAAGGTCTAAACTAGAATTTTGAGCTAAAAATCACAAGTTTATACAAATGCATTGTATAAGTTGACTTCTTATCATATGTCCTATTCCATTGGTCCCCAACCCCCAGGCCACGGACCAGTACTGGTCCGTGGATCAAATGGTACTGGGCCGCCCAAGGAACATTAAATTACTGGTATTTCCATTTTATTTACTATGGTGTATTTCTCTCGGGTTTGTGCAACTTTTAATGGGTGATGGAACAACGGAATAAACTGGACCTAAGAAACACACTTCGGGTGTCATTGTCTCCTATTACCCCCAGATGGAACTGTCTTGTTGCAAAGAAATAAGCTCAGGGTTCTCATTGATTTAGCGTTCTAGTGAGTTAAAATGTTAAATCACAGTATATTCATTTTTTGGTGTAACTATATTTTATTTTGAAGGCATATTTAAATACAATTAAATTAAAATTATTAAATTAAATCAATTTAAAATATAAACAATCAACGTCCCCCCTCAGTGGGCAGTGGTAAAATATCAAACATTGACCGGTCCACAGCGATAAAAAGGTTGGGGACTGCTGTCCTATTCTAATCTATTGGAGAACACGATATACACAACTGGAAGAAATGAAATGTAAAATATAGTGTATGATAATCTAAGGTGAAAGCATAGCACAATAAGACCATACCATTTTCATTGCGACACTAACCATAATATCTTTCAATAATACTTATATCACATTTAAAAAGTAATAATAATCCAGGACACTAAAGTTCATTAAAAATATGAATGTAGACTAACAAAAATTGCATCTTCACTTGTCCTTTTTCACACTATTAACTAATCTATAATATATTGAGGTTCAACCTTTTATTTGATGCTATGACTTCAGTAAATTATGTAAAAGATAAAATATCCACTGGTGATTTGGTAATATCATTAAAGTAAATAAAATTGCATTTGAAAAAAAGATTAGTTAGATTCAGTGTATTTTACATTTGTTCCTGGTTTAAAAAAGGGCAAGTGAAGATACCATTTTGGGTAGTCTACATTCATGTATTTAATGAACTTATATTTTATAGTTCATACAAAAAGGGATGAGAAAAACATTCTCTCAAATCCTATTTTACAAAATTCATGCTTAAAAGTAAAGACTTTTGGGATCAAAGCAAACATTTTCAATAAAATACTAGTACAGTAGACCCCCCTATAAAACGGGTTCATATAATACAGATTTGTATAACACGGCAAAAAAATTGCGATTGTATTCATATAAACACGTTAAAAGAAACTCATATAATATGGTAAAACGTCATCGCTGACTCGTGTTGTGACAGGATTGGTCAAATCTAGACCAATAGTGGATATTGCACAAACCATTGAGTTTAAACGAGCACTGGACCTACTAAAAAACATTTATTATTCAACGGCCATAAAAATTATATACAGTCGACCCCCCTATAACGTACGTTCCTATAACGTAGCGAAAAAATTGTAGAAACTTTCGTATGACGTACCTCCTATAACGTCGTTTCGCGAGAAGATTGATAGAGTCTGGACCAATAGTGGATGAGCAGCCGAACTACTTACCTCCGACCCTGCGCCACGCTACGGAGCGGCTAAATTGAGTTTGCTATCGTCTGTTTAGTATTATATATAAATTATATATAAATTAGGTACTGTACATATAATTATATATTAATTATATATAAATTAGGTACTGTATATATAATTATATATTAACTTAATTTATTGTAACTTTATTATAATTATATATATGCTTTCTGCCGCCTGGCAACACGCTACGGAGATTTTAGGCTAGTAAGTTGAGTTTATTATCGTCTGTACAGTATGTAAATTAGGTACCGTAAGTCTAATACAGCACTAATTTTATACATTTCTTGTGAAAGAAACACTTCTTATTCAACGGCCATAAAAATTATTTATATTAATGATGTCTCCAAAGGTCAAGTTATTTTTATGCGAAAAATTCGTTATTAGAAATCGCGGCCGCCGTTTAATGTGCTGTTCCGCGATGAAAACCAGCTTTAAGCAACGGCGTAGTCGAACGGTACACACTCGGTAAGTAATCCTATAATTTTTTGTTTATAGCATAGTTTATACAGATTATTCCCAAAAAATTATACGTATTTTGGAAATGTTGAGTCGAATTAGTCTAGAATCGGTTAATTTTATAGAAGAAAACCTTTCGAACAGTCTTAGTCCGTAAAGTTCCCACCTATCGGGCTGCGATTGGCTCATATATTTAATCGTTCCTACAACGTAATTTTCGGTTAGCGTGGAACGTATCTAAGCATTATAGGGGGGTCTACTGTATTTATTAATGATGTCTCCAAAGTTCAGCAAATTTTTTGCAGAAAAATAACTTATCAGAAAACATGCACTCGCCGTTCGATGCACCGCTTTGCGACGAAAACAAGCTTAAGAAATGGCATCATCGAACAATGCACACTCAATAAGTAATCCTACAATTTTTTGTTTATAGCATAGTTTATATGGATTATTCCCAAAAAATTATACATGATTTGGAAACGCTGAGTCAAATTAGTGTAGAATCGATTAATTTTATGGAAGAAAACCTTTCAAACAGCCTTAGTCCCTAAACTGCACACATTCTGGGCTGTGATTTAAGTGACTCATAAAGCACAGAATTCATATAAAATGGAACGTATCTACCGTGTTATAGGGGGGTCTACTGTATTTATAGTTTACGCAACTTAGTACCTCAGTTGTATTGCTACCATATTTTTGTGGAATGACCAGCTTGCTGCAAAAAATGGGAGACAACCAGCATGCCAGAAACCCCGGGGTTACCAGTATGCTGATTAAACTGCAACTAAAATATAAAATTAATCAGATCTAACAAGCTTAGTTAATTAAATGTTAAAGAAAACATTCTTCTGAGTACAATCAAATAATATTATAATAATTTGACTGCCTTAAAATCAGGAAGAGTTTTCCTTTACAGGACAATAAAACAATTAACAACTTATTGACATTTATAGTAGTAGTAGTTAGTCAGTGTGGCTACACTGATCTTAAAAATAACACCTTCCTCTGAAATTTCACACAAAGCAATGTTAATAGTTTACAGAGAGTTTTTTAAATTTAATATGTATTTGCATTTTTGAATTAAATAATAAAATGCACATTAAAAAGCACTTTTGGAATTCCAAGAGTATTTTACATTGTTAGAAAGAAGACAAAAACATGGATATGGTGGCTTTAAAATCTCTTTGGGTATGATGTAAATTTTTGAGTGTACCTATCAGTGGCGTGTCGTGACATTTGACAATAGGGAAGCTGTGTTTCTGTAAGAAGCTGACTTTCAGGGGCAATCAGTTAATTGCGCGTTGGTCTAGGTCAGGGGTCGCCAAACTTTTTTAACTGTTGACCCCCAACCACTTTCCAAAGCCTCACATTGACCCCACCGTAAAGTTTTACTACAAGTGTATGTGTATGAGTGAAAAAAAAAAAAAATGTTGTGGTTTCTGTATAAGCAAAAAGGAAAAAGGAAAAAAGGCTGTGACCCCTTAGATGCATCGACCCCCTAGCCGCATCGGCCACTTTGGCGACTCCTGGTCTAGGGTCCATTCGTATTCGTTTGTTTGATAAGCCAATAAAAACCGTAGACTTCTCTAAATGTATTTTTAATATCTCAATTACATTCCAAATTGCTAGCCATGGTATAAGGGCTACAATTAAAAATAAAATTATAAAAACTTACGTGGTGAAATAAAATGTGTGGTGGATATATATATATATCCACAATATTCTTCAATTGTATGAATAAACTTTTAAAGAAAATTATAATTAAATATAGTTTTGTGAAGAAACATACATAAAAATAACAAAATATTCTTTACTTTTTAAATATTAAAACAATCCACAGTTAAAATTGCTCCCTACAAGTGGCTTATGGATAGAATCAGAGACGATCTTGGTAGGTGTGCAGTGTGTGCATGCATGCCAAATCCTGAGGGTGCCGATACCAATTAATGTCAAATATCGCTTTTGTCACATCACTAGTATATCTCAAAGGATGTGACAGGATTGTTGTAGATTTTAAGCTTTTTCACCATAGCTGTAAAAATCTAAATATGTTAAACTTAATAGTCATTTGTTTTCTAACTAATTCGTTTTCAAAATTCAAAATGAGAGTAACTTTTCAGTCACACTCATTGAACTGGAAAAATTTGTCTTTATTACATCTAATATTACGAAGAAATTAGTCCCCACTGTACTCGGCTAGAGATTGATTCAGTTAAGCTTTTGTTTAAGTAAAATTCCTGCTCTTTCAGCAGGGTTTTATTTATGTTCCTAATTTACTAATCTCTTAATTATTTAACTACTTTTTAAGTAAAAAAAGTTGAAACCAGTTACTTTGTACTTGAATATTTGTAGTCTTGGGAAAGTAATGGAAAGACAAATTTTTATGACAATGGATAAATACATTGTAAATTTAAGGAAAATAAATTGTAGAGCTTTTTTGTACCTTGTGCATCTCATTCATCAAATTTAGTTGTAAATGATGCTGCCAAAGTAACAGTTAATTTTTTAACATTGTACAAGAATTGTACATGTTCTTTTCTGCATCCCCTTATAGATAGGACATACTAAATTGTAATATCACTAGTTTAACATTGAAATCCATAAGTAATATAAGATGGGTGAGCAGAATAAATATATCAAATATTTTAATGGATTTTTTTTTAACTCCTGTCAACTATACAGAACTATTATAAAAACATACCAGTAAATTCCTATCGGTTGGGTTAAGTTATAAATCTATTCATGATTCACATAATGGGGCGAGGGCGGTCAAATACCTCGCAGGCAGGCAGCTAACATCCCAGAACTGGTCCTGGATAGAATCATTGGAAGCATTGTGTGTGTAGTTTCCACCATGAGGTTAGTGCTCTGTAAAGCACATGTGCAAATGCCTATAATCTGGCTGCTTGGAAGCTGATCCTGTTTCGACAATACAGCGCTTCCATTCCGCCACCAATATTCGAATATACAATAGCAATCTTATCGTTTTTTTCACACATAGTATAGAAATTTGTAATAAGATATACATAATGCGGTTATAATAAAATATTAATTTTAATTAATTCAAAGTACTGTACATTAAAGTATGAAAATAATCGCGCAATATGTATTTATATTTTAGAAAATACAAGGGAAGCAGCGCTTCCACTGCTTTCAAGGACAGCACGCCACTGGTACCTATACATAATGCAACTTGTATGTTATATTGTTTGTATTCTATTTAGTTTTTAAACTGAAAAAAATAAATGTTGAAAATGTTTTAATGGTTGTATTTCATTAATATAATAATATCATCAATATTTCTAGAAATGCTGTTCTTCCTTTGATTTGTTTTGGTCTTGGGATATGTAACAATAGTTAGATTTACTAATTCATTGTATTGTGTGTGTGTTAATAAATCATCATCAGTATATATTGCAAAGAATGGAAGATAATTTCATTACTTATTCCATAATTTTTAAAAGATTTATTTCGGAATGATGTCTTTTTGTAGGATTGGTTCCTGTTGTTGTTGTTTATAACATACTTTTAATAATCTTTTCTTTCATATTTGATGTAATTTAATTCAGTTTCACATTTTCATTTTTTTTTATTTTTATCATTAAATTTTTATGGATGACAAAATAAAAATGTTATTTATTGAAAATTTGTTCTAGCTGGTTGTGTTTATTCTGTTGAGTACCAAGTGACTTTTTCCAGAATTTATGTTCAAATACTGAATTGTTCAGGTACCGAGATATTGCTGTATTTCATTTGTCATTTTTACAAATGAAGTAATTATTCATAGGTAATTAATATATATAGCTGAAAAAATTTTAATAACATGTACCTAAAAATGTTTAAATAAACTACTGAATACAAAGATTAATCTATAAAAATAAACAACAGTGACAGTCTTAAGGGCTAAAGTCTGAAAGCAATAACAATCACACTTGGTTGATAGGAAAGTTAGTGCAAGGTTTTTCTTCCTTGTCCTATTTGTTTTCATTAAAGTAAACCTGATGAAAAGCACAAAATAATATGAAAATTTCAATATTCCAAAATTTGTGTGCAAATTTCAGACAACACATGTACTTGAATAAAAAAATATATAGAATAACAAAGTTTACACTTAAAAATTGTGAAATTTTGTACAGATTTAGCTTTTAAAATTATTTCTAAATTAAATCCTGTCATAAAGTTTTTGGTATAAATTCTGTTTTAAGTTTTTGTCTGTTACATATGAAATACTAAATATCTAATTGAAAAAAATATGTCAATGAATATAAATTATTTCAAAATTCAGATAATTAAATTTGTAAAAATATTTATCTAGACAAATTTATAAATGATGATAACTTGCTGAAACAAAATTATCGAATTTTCTGATGTATATTGGTAATTAATTATGAAAATGAAATGAGTAGAAATACAGTAGAGCATCGATTATCTGAATACTGATCAACTGAATCATTGGTTAACTGAAAGTGCTCCAGTTGGCAAATTCAAATTTTTGCTGGGGCTGTGACGTTGCAGCACTCTTCCCCTCCCTGCCAAATTGAACTGTAGGCCTAGTTTATTAATGTATTACATTATGTAAGGTATGTATTTGTAAGACGTGTGATACAAATTATATACAGTACAGTTTTGTGTTTAATATATTTTTTTGTAAATGAGCAGTTATCTGAATAACCCCAGTCCTGAATTGTTTTGGATAATTGATGCTTTACTGTAAATTTAGATATAAAAATATGATAAATAAATAGTGTATGGTGCCATTTTTTCCTACTTCAAGCAAATCATTAAATATATTCATCAAATTATAAGAAGCAGGCTCAAATATAGAAGTCTATGGACTTATTACAAGTCTGCTTCTTATAATTTAATTTGTATTCAACTGAAAAATTTGTTTTAAATATAGGGAAGATAGTAAAGTTAGTCACTACATAATTAATCGAATCCAACAAGGGGAGCAGACAAGGTTTAGAATTGGTGATCAAATGTTTCCTGATATACCCTCATTGCTCAGTTTTTATAAATTGCATTATTTGGATACAACACCTTTAATAAAACCAGTAAGTATATCTTTTTATATTAAATTTGTAATTTTATGAATTGAAATAGAAATAATTAGTAAAAATTATTTTGATATGTGAAGATATTTTGATGTATAAACTATATATTTATAGATATAAATATGCATTGATAGCCTCATATATGAATTATTCAAATGATGTTCTTTATTCATTGTAATATCATAATCAAAGAATCCTAATATTACAAATGTATTCTAAGTGCATTTGTGAAAATTTTAAAGTAATGCTAATGAAAATGGAAAGTAGGGATGATTCCATTTCCAGTCTCTGTTTCTGTTGGTTACAATAAGATTGCCTGTGCTGGATTGAAATTCTGTAATAAACTTATTCTTAACAGTTCATTATAGTAGGTTTATTTAATTACCTATATATATAAAGCTGAAAAACCAGATTCTTTCTTTCTGTTACTGTATGCCAAAAATGGCCACTAGGGGTGCTCCTAGCTATTATTTAAATTAACAATAAATTCATTATATTATTTGATGCAGTTTTTTGCATTTTTGGCTACATTTTACTAGGGTATGCCATGAGAAATTCAGCATATTATTATTTTTATTTGTAATAGGAATTTATTATTTATACCACAGAATGACAACGTTGCTGCTAGAACACCCATTAGGGAGTGTCCTGGGCTACTAGAATAAAAGGATTGGAAGTACAAAATAATCTAATAATCTTAATTTTTTTTTGTTGTTTTCTGACCGGGCAACACCAGAGCTAATCTGCTGGTTACTACATAAAAGCAGAACAGTTTTATATGTACAGTATCATTACAATGTTTTTACTGCTTCAAAAACTATATTACTACTGTGAAATAGGAAAATTTTATATAAAAGGTCTGATGATTGCTATTTTACTGATTATTAAAAAAAGTTTGTATATAAAAGTCATTACTAGTAAAAGGTGCTGTACAAAATTTATTCATTAAATTACTGCTTGCAAACATATCTGCAAAAAAAATGCTCTCAAAGTACAATCAACCTTGGGTTTCAAACTTAATTTGTTCCTAAAAGTTATTCAAAAACCAATTTGTTCTAAACGAGAAACAAATTTTCCTATAAAAATCAATATAAAATGAAAATTTCTGAACTTTTGCAGGAAGATTTGTGTATTATAAAAGTTGTGCTATTAAATTTTGGTGGTTAAAGATCGAGGGGTGGGGAGATAATGGGGATCAGAGCCGTAACTAGCCATTCCTGTGCCCTGTGCAAGAATTTGCATTTAGGCCCCTTAATTTATTTGGTTTTGGGAAAATAATAAAACAAATACTGTATATTACAATAGATTTTTTAATAAGATTTATTTTAATTGAATTTTTCTGGTTTTCATTTCAGCAAATTCACTAATTACACCATCATAATTAATATTTTTAATGATATTGTATTCTATTGAAATAATAGAAATATTGGATAATCGTTCTTGTATTATAGTTGATCTTAAATAATTTTTTTATTAAGTTTAACTTCCTAAAACTTCTCTCGCTAGAAGCAATAGAAAAGGGAAGAGTTAGAAATATTCGAACAGCGACATTAATATTTGGGTAAGACTCAATTAAACCAAAATCACGAAGAGCCTGTAGAATATTAAACGGAGATGCAGTTTCTATATCTTGTATAAGAGTCGTTACTTCAAAATTAAAACTTTCAATTTCATTTGTGAATTCATACTTTTTTAAATCTTTGCTATATTTAATAGCGAGATCTGTATCCGAATTTTTTTAAATCAGCAACACTCGTGTATTGTAAAGACGAGCCACAGAGAAAGCAAAAATCATCACAGATAGTTTTCATTTTTTTCATAACGCCAATCTATTTGACACAATAGAGTGTCAAGAACACTGTAAATTTGTATTTTAAATAATTTTTCGGGTGTCAAGTTACTTCGTTCATCTGGTGTTTTATCTATTTCCATTATCTTAACTCTTTTTTTTTTTGTTTATTAAGAAATCCTTTTTCTATACTTTTTGGTTTGTTTTAAGAATATGATCAATAATAGCATCTGTTAATATTGTTGGCCATAAAGCTATATCATTTATTACTTCCATGTATCTATATATATCGAAGCGTTTTTCTGGACTATTTCTATCTTCTGCGTTTTCGCAATCCCTTTTTCCAGTAGCATTTTAAAGACTGCGGGAGCCCCTTCGGGGCCCTACGCGCCCGCATAGTTCGCTTACCGCTTAATCCGCCGTTCAGGTATACAC
>NW_019384361.1:247647-261128 GCF_000671375.1 Centruroides sculpturatus | reverse complement strand
GTATTGTAAAGACGAGCCACAGAGAAAGCAAAAATCGTCACAGATAGTTTTCATTTTTTCATAACGCCAATCTATTTGACACAATAGAGTGTCAAGAACACTGTAAATTTGTATTTTAAATAATTTTACAGGTGTCAAGTTACTTCCTTCATCTGGTGTTTTATCTATTTCTATTATCTTAACTCTTTTTTTCGTTTATTAAGAAATCCCTTTTCTATACTTTTTGGTTTCTTTTAAGAATATGATCAATAATAGCATCTGTTAATATTGTTAGCCATAAAGCTATATCATTTATTACTTCCATATATCTATATATATCAAAGCTTTTTTCTGGACTATTTCTATCTTCTGCGTTTTTGCAATACCTTTTTACAGTAGCATTTTAAAGACTGCGGTAGCCCCTTTGGGGCCCTACGCGCCTTCATAGTTTGCTTACCATTTAATCCGTCGTTCAGGTATACACCACATATGTGTACCACTATAAAGCAAAAAATGATGTCAGAATTTCTGCACGTCTTTTACAACCTCGAGACTAAGATTTTATTTGGGAGTTACCGTTTTCAATTTAGTAATTTTTATAAAAATCCTTGGGCAGATTTATTTTTGTTACAAAATGTTACCTTTACAGATTTCTAGCTCTGCAAAACTGTAGAAAAATCTAGAAATACAGTTTTTTATATCGTAATAATATTAGTAGTAGCTCTATAAAGTAGAGAAAAATCTGTAAATTTGAAAACTATGAATATAAATTTAAATTTCTCAAAAAATAAATTAAAAAATCTCAAAAGTCGCTAGTTTTGGCTGATTTGTCTGAGGTCTCCGCTACATCCCTCTAAAAGTCACCACAGTTGGAAACACTGGTGAGCAGGCATCTAGGGTCTAAGTAAGGCAAAATGTAATCGCCAAACTGCGCTGTAGAAAAGCAGAAAAATTTAAAATTTAAAAATACTGTATAATTTCTTGTGAACAGCAGTTTGGGCCCCCCTTCCAAGCAGGCCCTGTGCGGATGCACCTGTTGCACCTGCCTAGTTACGGCTCTGATGGGGATCATGTGTATCTCCAGTAGGATCAGACTTAATTACTATTTTGCTCGTTATTAGCATTTACAGTTTTTTTATAAAACTTATCTGTACTCTCAAAATTAAACATTTTGCCATTTTATAATAATTAAAAATGTAAACAGTTTTTTTAAAATGAAATATCATAACAGATAGTGCCACTAGAATTTTAAATGTTGCCGGGAAACTTAAGTGATTTGTTGCTGGATTTGTTACATTTAAATGGACCCATATTACATTTCTGGATTCCTCATCTCAATTAATGGAAAATGACAAAGTTTATTCAAAATTTATCAAATAGATTTTGAGAATGAACACAATTCTGTAAGCCTTATAGAAGTTTTGCTAATGCTCCGTTTCAATGATTATGATCAATAATTGCTTGTTAATATTATAAAGTTCATGAAATTTTGTATAATATGTCACATGTGTTAAATTTTTGTTTGAATTTAGATTGCATACTTTCTAAAATCTGGTTTTTCCCTGTTTCTTATATCAATTAAAAAACTTTTGTTGTAAATTAAAAGATTTTACAATATATATTTTTTTTAAGTCTAAAACTTTCAAAAATACTTTTGCATTACATTTTTATAAATTCATGAATATTTTATTTGTATTTCAAAGATTTTCTTTGTTGAAAATAAAAAAATACATTCAAACAAACAATTTCTAGTTATCAAAACTTTTTCCAAAACATGACTGTCTTTAAATTCTTAACAAAAATAGTAATAACATCTGTAAGAAACCCTTTTGACCATAATATTTTTAATATTGTACAGTGCAGTATGTATACATGCCAGCACACATACTGTTTACATTATGGTCAGTTTGGATAATTGGATACTGTGAATTAATTGAAATTAGATTTGAAAATATTATAAGAATTAACATTTTTATTCATAAAGTATGGATTTTTTTTAATCATTACAAATAATTTATTGAAATGTTACCTATTTCAGGCTACAAAAAGAGTTGAAAAAGTTAGAGCAAAATATGATTTTGAAGGAAGTGTAAGTATTAATTTAAAAGAAACTAATAATTTTAAAAAGAAATTAAGTTTATANTATGAACATAAATTTAAATTTCTCAAAAAATAAATTAAAAAATCTCAAAAGTCGCTAGTTTTGGCTGATTTGTCTGAGGTCTCCGCTACATCCCTCTAAAAGTCACCACAGTTGGAAACACTGGTGAGCAGGCATCTAGGGTCTAAGTAAGGCAAAATGTAATCGCCAAACTGCGCTGTAGAAAAGCAGAAAAATTTAAAATTTAAAAATACTGTATAATTTCTTGTGAACAGCAGTTTGGGCCCCCCTTCCAAGCAGGCCCTGTGCGGATGCACCTGTTGCACCTGCCTAGTTACGGCTCTGATGGGGATCATGTGTATCTCCAGTAGGATCAGACTTAATTACTATTTTGCTCGTTATTAGCATTTACAGTTTTTTTATAAAACTTATCTGTACTCTCAAAATTAAACATTTTGCCATTTTATAATAATTAAAAATGTAAACAGTTTTTTTAAAATGAAATATCATAACAGATAGTGCCACTAGAATTTTAAATGTTGCCGGGAAACTTAAGTGATTTGTTGCTGGATTTGTTACATTTAAATGGACCCATATTACATTTCTGGATTCCTCATCTCAATTAATGGAAAATGGCAAAGTTTATTCAAAATTTATCAAATAGATTTTGAGAATGAACACAATTCTGTAAGCCTTATAGAAGAAGTTTTGCTAATGCTCCGCTTCAATGATTATGATCAATAATTGCTTGTTAATATTATAAAGTTCATGAAATTTTGTATAATATGTCACATGTGTTAAATTTTTGTTTGAATTTAGATTGCATACTTTCTAAAATCTGGTTTTTCCCTGTTTCTTATATCAATTAAAAAACTTTTGTTGTAAATTAAAAGATTTTACAATATATATTTTTTTTAAGTCTAAAACTTTCAAAAATACTTTTGCATTACATTTTTATAAATTCATGAATATTTTATTTGTATTTCAAAGATTTTCTTTGTTGAAAATAAAAAAATACATTCAAACAAACAATTTCTAGTTATCAAAACTTTTTCCAAAACATGACTGTCTTTAAATTCTTAACAAAACAAATAATAATAACATCTGTAAGAAACCCTTTTGACCATAATATTTTTAATATTGTACAGTGCAGTATGTATACATGCCAGCACACATACTGTTTACATTATGGTCAGTTTGGATAATTGGATACTGTGAATTAATTGAAATTAGATTTGAAAATATTATAAGAATTAACATTTTTATTCATAAAGTATGGATTTTTTTTAATCATTACAAATAATTTATTGAAATGTTACCTATTTCAGGCTACAAAAAGAGTTGAAAAAGTTAGAGCAAAATATGATTTTGAAGGAAGTGTAAGTATTAATTTAAAAGAAACTAATAATTTTAAAAAGAAATTAAGTTTATAATAATTATTTAATAGGGTGATCCTGATGATTTGCCATTCAAAAAAGGAGAGATATTAACTGTTATATCTAAAGATGAGGAACAATGGTGGACAGTCCGGAATAGTTTGGGACAAACAGGTTCTATTCCGGTGCCATATGTTGAAAAGGTGAACATTTATATGTAGAATATTCTCCTTTTTTTAAATATTTGAAATTTATCAATATAACTGTAATCAAAATTTGCTTTTAATAATTTTAGTTTGATGATAGTCAAACTCTTCTTACTGATGGACAACCCTGGCAAGGACCACAATCTCCTGTACAGTCAGCATCTAGTCAAAGTTCACAGAATAGTCGACCACCTACTGATCCAATAAAATATAATACACCAACAAATATTCAGGTACATCATAGCGTAACTCTTGTAGTAATAAATGCTAAAATTCATTTTAATCTACATAATGAATAATCTGTAGAGCCAATAATAAATTTAAGTGTATTTTATAATCATAAAGCAAAAACAAATATAACAATAACATACCTGAAATATTGTATTGTTTTCTGGATTGACTAAAGTTGTTCATTATAACACAAATTATATCATTCTGTCACTAAAGTTTATACTGTAACTTTCAAACAAACTTGCATTATATATTTATGATTATCATGAAATAATTGAAATAAAATATTTTAAATCCNGGATGAAATGAGTTCAGCATCGCAGCATAGCCCTAACTAGTCTTAGGGCGAGTTTAGATATTCTAACCGGTAACACTGTGATAGTTGTGACTGACGTCATCGGTCAAAGCCGGTTATTCCGGGCGATTAGAGCATTTTTAAACACGCTGATTATTTTGTGGTGTTCAACATGGCGGAAAATCGAGAGGAGGAGATATTAATTCTGTCATTGCTCTCGAATATCGATTCAGAATCATATGAAGATGATGATTCAACAAGTTTATCAAAAGATGAAAATGAACTTGTAGAATTTTTTAAACACTTATCGGATAAAAATTTATCTTCGTTTAGTTTATTCTGTGAAATCAATAATTTCGTAGCATTTGCTGGCCATTTTCCATGTTGTCTTGACTCATCTGAAATTTGGGACGACATGGCTTTCTGATCTGTCTACTTGGACGTTGTTTATTAATAGGAATTATTACCACCATATACACACACACAAATTCAATATTTTAGCTTAGCTTATTTTTATTTAAATTCTTATAAAAACATTTTCCTTATTTCATATTTAATTTAATAAAGTAATATTTTTCATTACTGTTACTTTTGTTACACAGAGAAAACTTCCAGCACTAGCAAGGGTGAAGCAAGCTCGAGTACCCAATGCATATGACAAAACAGCATTAAAATTAGAGGTAAATGTTTTGATAATTTCAGTTAAAAGTTTGGATGCTGTTTTTTTGTCACTATACTTAAAACTTATTAAAAATATCATATGTAATTTATTTTAGAGTTGTAAAAGCTTTTTACATTTCTGTTAAATAGGTAGGCGATGTAATTAAAGTGACAAAAATGAATATTAATGGTCAGTGGGAAGGTGAGTTAAGAGGGAAAGTAGGTCATTTTCCTTTTACGCATGTAGAGTTTGTCGATTCAGATAATCCTGAAGAGGAAGAACCTTAATGTCTTAATACTGAAGACTGTGAACTAAGTGAAATCACTTTTCCTAGCTGTCGTGTACATAAATAAAAGAAAAAAAACAGTTAATGTTGTGTGACATCAACAGAAGATAAACTGCTTGCTAGACTAAATGTAATGTAGAACAGACATCCTTCCCTGCTACTTCAATTTGTGCAATTCTACATCACTGGTGGAAGTTTGCCCATCATATAATATCCAGTTTTTGTGATATATTCAACAACCTATATTAGGGTTCTTTTTCTACAGGTGTTGCCTTAGTCTTTTCCAGCTGTTGTATAGAACTACTGTACTACATCCAAAAGGCCTTATATTCTCTTTGTGGTTTCTGTGCATTATGCAAATAGTATCTCTGAGCCTAGATTATAATCTGTCATTAAACAGTTTCACTAAAGACAGATATAAACTGGACTGATATAATTTATCTCCATCACCATATATTCTCATTGAAACAATTACTTGTGCAGGGAGTACAGAATGACTGTGAAAGATGTCTGCAAGCTTTTTGGCAACATTATAAAAATGTTTGCTAGAATCTACAATGATGAATTTCTTTCTTTGTATTGTAGTAAGTTAGTGTGAATGTGATTATATGATGTCTGAAATTTTGTGAACAAAAGAATAAAGATAATGAATGATTCTTTGCAAAATTGTATATCTCGCTGGATAAGGTTAAATATAAAGGCAGCTTCAAAAATGATCAAGTTCTGTTATTTATTCTTTTGAAGCTTCATTATCTTTCTCCAGAAATGTATTTGGAGATTTTCAATCTTATTTAGCATGAAATGTAAACGTTTTAGTATTTCATTAAAAAAATGTAAAATAAGAATTTAATTACGCACCAATCAAATACTTTGTAATGTAGTTTTAAACAGATTATTTTACTATTATTATTATTATTATTATTATTATTATTGCATTGAAGTAGCGAGAAGCCAGTTCGGTCCCGGACGTGAATAAGGTATTCAAATTGAGCTACGTTTATTGCCGAGCGGTTCATACATATCGAAGGTTCTGTTAGACGAAGAGAGTTTGGCACGCGACCCCTCAGTATTCTCGTGATCCAAGAATAAATATGCTCTTGTCTCACGCACGGATATTAAACTTCGCATCGCAACCCTGACTAAAGTCATCGCCGACAACGACAGTGATGTTGTTCAATTATGCTAACAGATATTCAACAGGTACATTGTTGTAAAAGAAACACCGTCGAATCTAACGGATAAACAAAAATAAACACGTATTATTGGCTATTGCAAATTTAAATAACGACCGTCCAACCAATAGGGATCAATTTCTCTAGCGCTAAATAGACACGATGACCTAAAAAAGTTCGGCGATTGATTCGATTGTCTGCCGAATGCGTCGCTTTCTCTCCCCTTTTTATATATATATATTTTTTATATAGAAGGCGCGGTGTAAGGAAGTAGTATAGGAATTCTCGGAAAAGCCGACAATTTTACGACGTCATGGAAATGGTAGAGATAGATTTGAGTGCAGAAAGTCGACTTGAAACTAACGGAATCCGTCACTCCACCCATCCAGTCACGTAATCAATACGCAGTAAAGGTTGGGCCTGTGACAATACCGTTCCTTACGTCGCCGAATGATAGTCGATCCCCTAATGAACCCTAAACGGTCATATTAACGTAATCCGTTATTAACGTTTAGCTGAAAGAATCGCATCTATTCACGCTCCTCTTCCGTCCTTCCTCGGCGACTGCGGTGGAAAATTAATTGACGAACACACGTATACCAACTCAAACTAGTAAAATAGAGANTCTTGACAGTTATCACATAGTATTTTTGTAGTACTATGCACTTTGCAAATAAATTTCAAACAACTGTTGCACTTAGTAGCATATTTACCATCTTTTTTTCCAGCACAAAATGACAACATACTCTTTTCAGGAGATTTCGGCTTGATCTAGCAATTTGTATAATATTATCTTCTATTAGCAGTTCAAATGATTCTTTGGTAGTCATTTTGAATTTTTGATGAAAGATTGAGATATCTTTGCTAAATAATTGTAAAAATAAAAAAAATATAAAAACACATTTCCACAAAAAACCAACGTAACTGGTATCGTGGGGGCTGCGCGGCCCCCAGAAGGTACGTAGCTCCATCCTTGTAAGTGCTACAGGGCCGAACATTTGGCACTAGCTAAGAGTCACGACGTAATGAGATTACATAAAATGGCAGCTGCGCACGATATTTAGATTTTTAGAAAATTGTAAAAATATGACACGTGGGGGCCACGCGGCCCCCATAAAACCAGTTAAGGGTTAAGAAAACTTATTTTAAAAATTTCATCACTTGTTCCTCAAGTGCAACATACAATTGACATTTTAATTTTTGGATCAAAAAATGATAAGATCATAAACGTTTATGGTCTTATTTTTACAATTAGAATTCATATCTAAGTTTGACTTAAAATAAGTTAAAGTATTCATTAATTAAAGTTACATGAAATTGTTAGGTATATGTACTTTTAATGTAATTTGAATACTGTTAATTCATGCCTATATTTATAGTTTTGTACATTTGTATTTTGTTTACTTATAGATTTAAATTTTTTTTCTTTCTACTTCAAACTTTTCAGGATATCATCAGTTTTACATAAATAGAAAAATCAGATACAATACTCAAGTAAAATTTGATTTTATAAATTAGAATGTAGATTATAAATCCTATAAGTATTTAACATATTTGAAATTAGATAAATGATACATGTTAAATACCTCACATGCTAAAAATAATAATATATATATAAATTGATTCAAAACTGTATTAAATGCATATAATTAGAATAATAAAAAGTTTCCAATATTTTTATTATTTAAAAATCTTATATTTATTTGTTATAAGAATAATATATAAATTAGCGAAAAAGTCTAGTAGAATTCAGCAAATAAATGTAATGTATTAAGTTATATACTAAAGAGTGATTTTTTAATATCCAGTAAAGAGATTTTATTTTAAAAGATAATGGTTTGACTAATATTTAATTAATAAGAAACGTAAATTCAATATAATCACGTTAGATGTTCTGCCTTTGACTATTGTTACATTCATTTTGTGTTAGTATCTTCAGTCTTCTTATTTCCGACATATTTCGAGTCAAGCGAAAATATTTTTAATTTGATCCCCTTAATTTGAAAACTTGCGTTTTATTTTACAAAGTATTTTTAAACGTGATGCTTAACAATTTCTTCGCATTTTGAATCCAAGCGTTATGTATTAATATCAGTTGCAATGTCCGATATAATGCTGTTGTGGCTTCACGAGGTATTTAGCGGTGGATGTGCGAAATAATGAAATGAGAATCTCATCAATAACTAGCAGGTAAGACCGTAATTGCCGGGCAAAAAAAAATGAGAACAAACATTAAGATTATTAAATTATTTTGTACTTTTAACCTTTGTTATATCATAGTTTTTTTAATGCTCTTTCCTCCCTGTGGGCACTAAGAGGGCCTCTTATAGTGGGCCCATTATGGGTTCGGCCAGGCCCGCAATGGGGCAGCCCGGTGGTGAGGGGCGGGGCTCGACATATCCGAACGGACCACTCCCTGAAAGATTCCTGGGGATTCCTTGATCCGTCCGGATTTGATCCCGGATCTCCAGAGCGGTAGGCTGACACTTTGACCACTCGGCCATCCGGCCGTCTGTTATATCATACTGTAGCTGTAGTATTTGATTTGTTAAGAAAGGTTATCTAACGTAAGGGTTTATCACACCGAGTGTCCAATCTAACAATTTAAAAAATTCTTTATTTCTCTATTATACACAATTTAAAGAATTTATATATATAGAGTCTTTCAACAAGCGGTGTCATTTTAAATCAACAGAAAAATGCAATATTTTTGTGAAAAGTGATATTTTTATTTTAATCAAAAGTACAAACTCTGAGGTTAGTAATGGAACACAATATCTGCCAAATTTCCGTCTCAGCTCTTCTTACAAATGGTCATTCTTTTGATGAAATTTTTCATCACGTTTTCGCGTATTAGCGGCTGTATTTCGCCAATAGCAGCTGTAATATTGTCTTTGAGTGCTTGAATCATTGCTGGAGCATTGGTGTAGACTTTACCTTTAACGTAGCCCCAAAGAAAAATGTCTAATGGTGTTAAATCGCTTGATCTTGGTAGCCAATTGAAGTCTCCATTTCGAGAAATCACATGTCCAGGAAATTTTTCATACAATAGAGCCATTGTTTCACAAGCTGTGTGGCAGGTAGCACCGTCCTGTTGAAAATAAATGTCGTCTGCATCCATAGCATCAATTTTAGACCAAAAAATGTCAGTCAACATTTCAACTCAGTCAGTCAACTCGGTTTTCAGCCACACTCTCAGCTACAGCAGTGATATTTCCATATGACCTGGCCGGACTAGCACGAGTTGGAGTCTTCACATCACTAACTTGTCTGAGACATTCAAATTTATTGATTAAATTCACTATAGCTGTGTAAGAAGGCACTTTATGATGACCAAAAGTAGTACGAACTTTACAAACTGTTTCCGCAATATTTTTACCATTTTTATAGTGAATTTTCACTATTTCAATGCATTGTGTGACTGTATATCGATCCATATTTGAAAACCACCTAGTTTTTACTTGTCAAATGTCACCACAATGACAGATGTATATTGACAGTTGAAAAATGGCGCGAAATTTAAAATGACACCTCTTGTTAAAAGATCCGGTAGTAGAGAAATAAAGAATTTTTAAAATTGTTAGATTGGTCACTCGGTGTGATAAACCCGTACGTTAGATAACCTTTGTAGTGATATAAATCAAATATAACAAACATTAAAACGAAAACCATATAGAGTTTGATTATTTCAGCCTATCATTGTCACGTTTATCGCGATACTCGGATGGTACGAAATGGCACAATTTCATTGGTCAAGTAAACGCCAATTGAATATATCTTAAAAAATTTAAGATATGTTTTTTCTAATGTTAACTCTAAGAAACTGCCATTCACAGCCAAGTATCAAATGTTAATCTGCCAATGAATCAAATTTCGCGAAAAATGGACCAAATATTTAAACTCTGCATCTCGAAAACCACTTAAAACATATTTCGTGCTGGCCGATAACTTTGTATTACGTAATTTTCTTATACCAATGTTACCATACTGCTGGTCCGATAGAAAGAAGGGAATGTTGCGGAAGGGGGATTGAAGTAAGTCGACCAAAAGTAGTCGTCGACCTCTTTCCGGGAGAAAGAATGGTCAACGACTACTAATTAATATTGGTCTATTAATATTTGAAAAGTGATCCGTGTTTGATAGGTTGTGATGGCCCTGCATGTGATCGAAGTTGCTAACCTTAGCGTCCCAAAGACTTCATATAAAACTTGTTTAAATAGAAGGAATTATTCTCGCACTTTTATGTGATAATAATTTTCGCAACAGTTTGTATAAACTACGTGGGAAGTATGTTCTCGTAAATATCGCGTTTATAGAAAAATTATTGGGCTGCAATTTGAAAAAAATTGTAGACAAATTCCGACTGTTGTCTATCTGTCCTTACTTAGTCTCGAGAAAGGAGTTAGTTAGATGAAAGTCGAGACCAGATGTGGAAAGCTTAGGGTCAGGAGGCATTAACTATGTAGGAACTTCCGGTTTGGAAGAAAGTCACGTTACTTCGATTCAAAAGTTTTCCCCGAAAGAAGTTAGATAGATGACCGATACGACTCTATTGCTAATAGGAAATGATGGCAAGTGACGGTCTTGTCTCTGTATGATGTACAAGGACAAGACCACCACTAAAAGAATTGAGAACATTGTGATGAAAAGTTGCATCTCTGCATTGTGATGATGTCACAATAAATAATCGCTGGTTAGAATTAGTTTGTTTATTTGGTGAGGGGAATGCATCACAGGAAGACTTATGTAAAGAAGACTGGCCCCTATTGAGGTGTTACTGACGTGAAGAAAATCCGGAAAACTCCACGTGGCCAGCCCGCTGGCCATGCCCGAACCCACTACTAACTACCAGAGTTGGTTTTATCCACTCGGCTACTGGAGGCGCTTATTAGAATTAAGAAAGTACCGTTTACAAATGAAAAAACCCGAGTTGTTAGATGTGGAAAATTACTTAGACTTTCCACGGAGTAACACTTTCGATTTTACGCAGGCAAGCGCTATGGTCTACCTGTCTCAGTATTGATATAGCGCGAAATAGACGCGCTATATCATTGTTGCAGTACTTAAGTAATATAATATATTTTTTAAATTAAAATATGTTTTTGTAAGAATTATATTTAGTTTATTATTTTGTTAAACTTTTTACCAATAGATGGCGCTACGAGTTAATCCGTAAATTGAATGTAGATAAAAATTAATTGATTTTATAGAAATCCAATAGATATTTTGGGGTGGGATGTGCGACATTATTTAAGCTAGTAATATGTGATCGTAATTGCCAAATTTCGTAGCAATTGGTCGAACGGCCTAGGAGTGTACAGCGAACAAACATCCATCCTCATTTATATATATAGACAAATTCTCGCTACATATAATTTATATTTTTTTCTTTGATTCGATTTCTCACGTTTACTAATCAATGATTTCGGTAGAAAACAGTACTGTATATGTTAATTTTTTAAATAAAATTTATCGTTAATTAAAAGACATTTTAAAAATAAATTTTGTAAAAATTAGAATAGCTTTAACAAGGTCATTAAATAATTTTTTTACAATAATTATTACTCTTTCAGCTTATTATGATACATTTTTAAAATTGTTTATTTATTGATGTTTAAAATGGTTAAGAATTTTACATTTCAAAACAAACAGTTATAAATGAATTAAAATTGAAATACTGTAATATTTATTCAAATAACATTTGATTCAAATTTTGTGAAAAGGCGTTTCAAATTTTTGTATCCATATTTCAGAAACAAGTAGTAAAGTTTAATTAAGAACGTTTATAATAGATCTTAATACATTAAGCAAGTTTTATTTTAAGTCATTTATAGACAAAGCCAGAAATGAAAATTTTGAACGTCCTTTTTCCTTTTGTAATTATGACAAAAATAAAAGTCATACTTTTTACCATTCTTATTATTTTTTTTAATTATTTATAAAAGTATTAATGGACATAATACTGCTATAATACGAAAATCAAATGATGTACCAACATTTTATATACTGTAATAAATAAACTAAAAAAATTATTATTAGTAATGATTTTATGCTAAATATTTACTTTTCCACTTATCATATACCGTGTTTCCCCGAAAATAAGACATCCGCAGAAAATAAGAACTAGCACAGATTTTGCTGAATTGCGACCTCCCCCTGAAAGTAAGACCTAGCGAAGTGTTTTTACTCGTAACGGTCATCGACAGATGGTTGAAAGTGGCCGTTGGCTGTTTGAAAGTATAGCCACTGATTAGTCAGCAGACAATTACGCCACACGGCATGATTTGCATAAGACTATGGCTTGGGAATCACAGATTTGCATAACGTTAAGGCTAGTGATGGCTAATTGGTCGGCCGGGAATCACGCCACATGACATTTGCATAGTGCTACGGTTCAGTAAGCACTAATTGGTCGTCGAGTCCGATGTTGACGCTATAAAAAGGCGACAGTTTGACACACCGGATATACGTCACTCTCGTCTAAGTTCGACTTGGGAATTCTTTTGTTCAATAATAAATGTGAATTCTTCTTCACGGAAAAAATAAGACATTCCCTGAAAATAAGACCTAGCGCATTTTTCAGAGCAAAAATTAATATAAGACACTGTCTTATTTTCGGGGAAACACGGTATAATAGAGGGAAAGTAGGTAATCGGTCAAAAAATGACCCCAAGATTTTTACATTTCGGGACTAGAGATTGAAACGTCGAGAAAAGAAAAAAGGAGTTTTCTGTATGTATAGTTTTGTGCTTGTGTTTGGATGGGCACAATTTTTTCACCCACTTTTAAGCGCGTCACGCCCATATCCCGAGTTAACTCGGGAAAGTTACATAGCGTTACATAAAACTCCGGCATTTGGGCCCCCAAATTTTTTTTTTTTTTAAGTTTTGGATGTTTTTTAGGTCTCCAAATTTTTTCAAAAATTTTTACCCGCTCGAAAAAATTTTATCGCGATTTTAATCAACCTTTAATGACGCGCGATTAACGCTTAATTGTTTTTTAATGTGAATTTTTTAATCAAATTTAATTAATCGTTCTAAAGTTGTAGTGCACGGATTTTACTTCGGTAAAGTTATTTAAAGCTAGTTTCTGATGTCAAAAATGACCTCCAATAGTTTTTTAATTTTTTTAATTAATATATTTTATTATATATACGTTTAATTAAGTCGGGGGG
>NW_019384361.1:237402-244634 GCF_000671375.1 Centruroides sculpturatus | reverse complement strand
TCCTCGCAACACGTTGCTGGATTTTTTTAATTAACAATAAGCATTTCACAAATTACCACGCTGTTTTTTTCCAAACTTTGGAGACGTAGCAACAATAATGATAAATTTGAATCTACTATACTTCTACATTAATTACTATCAGTGCCGGCCCGAGGCAAGTTTTAGGATGGAGCGAGATTCTATTATGGCGCCCCCCTTGGTTGCCCCTAATTTATACCCTTTAATTTTCTTTACCACTTAGGCGCCCGCTAGGACTTAGCGCCTGGAGCGACTGCTCCGTTCGCCCTATGGTAGGGCCGGCTCTGATTACTATCACCATAACCATAACATAACAGTTCAAAAATGAAATAAAATTACTTTAAAAAAAATAGAGCAGCAGAATGGATACATTATGGAATCAATATAGACCAGGACCGTAGTCAGCAAGGGCGCATTTGGAAATTGTAACCGGTGTTACCGGTAACTGCCGGTATTTACCAAAATTTAGAAAATGTGACCTAAAATTCTACAAGTTCATTTTCATTTACCGCGATGTTACCGAATAGAATTTCCAAACGCTCCCAAGTTAGACTGATCGTGTGTAAAAAATGGCGGATGAAATGAGTTCAGCATCGCAGCATAGCCCTAACTAGTCTTAGGGCGAGTTTAGATATTCTAACCGGTAACACTGTGATAGTTGTGACTGACGTCATCGGTCAAAGCCGGTTATTCCGGGCGATTAGAGCATTTTTAAACACGCTGATTATTTTGTGGTGTTCAACATGGCGGAAAATCGAGAGGAGGAGATATTAATTCTGTCATTGCTCTCGAATATCGATTCAGAATCATATGAAGATGATGATTCAACAAGTTTATCAAAAGATGAAAATGAACTTGTAGAATTTTTTAAACACTTATCGGATAAAAATTTATCTTCGTTTAGTTTATTCTGTGAAATCAATAATTTCGTAGCATTTGCTGGCCATTTTCCATGTTGTCTTGACTCATCTGAAATTTGGGACGACATGGCTTTCTGATCTTGGCCACTTTGTGTCGCGGAAACAAAATGTTGTTTTAATTTCTCTAAATTTTTAAAATTACGGCCACATTCGTCACACGATACAATGTGTCCGCCATCTTGTAGTTCAGTAGAACAGCTGTAACCGCTTTGTCACTGTGGTTACTTCGGTAAATACCGCAGGACAACCGGTGACGCCATAACAGTGATCTTAAAATGCGGTTGGTTATTTAGGTCACATTTTCTAAATGCCTTGGTAACTACTGACAGTTACCAATAACACCGGTTACAATTTCCAAACGCTCTCTTAGCAAGAATTTTGCGATACTACTAACACTGCGGACGGCCGGATGGCCGAGCGGTCAAGGTGGCAGCCTACCGCTCTGGGGGACCCGGGATCGAATCCGGACGGGTCAAGGAATCCCCAGGAAGTTTTCGGGGGTGGTCCGTTCGGATATGTCGGGCCCCGTCCCTCACCACCCGGTCGCCCTATTGTGGGCCTGGCCGAACCCATAATGGGCTTGCAAAAAGAGGCCCTCTTAGTGCCCACAGGGCGGAAAGAGTAAAAAAAATACTTAACATGGCTGTGAATTCGTTTCTACAGTAACTAACACTACTTTGCTCCTCACTGATAGAATTCCACACATCAATTTAGACAACTAAATGGCGATGGCAGACTTTTTCATTAAGCGTATGCGGAAATTTTTCATAGAATAACCTCCGCTAAGACCTAAGTTTCGTCTTATTTAGTCTGTTTTAATCAGGAGACAAAGATCAATTCGTTCAAAACACTAGTCTCCTGATTAAAACAGAGCCCAAGTTTCTTCTTATTTAGTATTAGTTTTAGCAAAGGCTAGAACTCTAATTAATTCAGTTGGCGTGTTTTATTTACTAGTGACGCCATTGTTTTTGTCTCGTAGTACTGCAAGATGGCTCGTGCTGGACTAAAGGTATTTTTTATAATTGTCATAAAATTATGATGTTCATATTACCTGCTATTTTTATACACGATCAGTCTAACTTGCTAACAGAGAACACCGTTCAAGAATACTTGGAACACTTTTTACTTAGCATTCTGCGTTACTGGACACCAGAGGTGAGTAGTTCCGGTCGGAACGGTTCCAGACTCGGAACTACTAGGACAATTCCACACCGAGTGTGGAGACAGTGCCCGTCGGAACTACTAATGCGTTCTTCGTTTGTACTTTTATGAATACGGCTTTTCACGGAAGAGTGAACTGTTTATCCGTATTTGTACTTGAACTAAATGAAAATGTTCCATGAGATTTTAGGAATAATCAAGTTAGAGTATTTTAAATTTATAAAGTTATTTTAAAAATTTATATTTTTATTAGAGTTCGTAATTATTTGTTTTATTGATTGAATTTGTTTTATTTATTAAATTTACTGAATAGATTTTAGGGATACTTTTTGTCTGTATAGTGACCATCTGTTTATTGTGTAATGTCACCGCTGTTACATCTGGTTTTCCCGAAATGTAACCTGTTAAAATGACCAGTTTACAGAAAGAAGCTGATGCATTGTGGGTTTTGGGTTACTGGCGACCCTCGTGCTGCAGGCAAGAAGAAATTCTACTTGCAGGTCAACCTCTTCTTCCCACATATTGTAGTATTTACTTCAAAAGTATTTTCTATTACCAGAAGTTGCTTCAATATTGTAATACAATAGCTGCCGTGAGAAAGTAAATTCAATACACATTTCACTGAAAATGTTAAATGTTCTAAAAACTGAAAAATGAGAAATACTTTCGTTACTTCTTATTTGTTTTATATGCTTTTATAGGTCAGCATCTAACTTTGTGGGCATTAGTGATTATAAATTTTGGGCTGGATTTTATAATTGTTTAGGTTATAAAAATCTGAGATGTCTAGCAACATTGTTCATACAGAATTTAGAAAACTCCAGAAATATCACACCGTTTTCTACTGTACTGAGTTTCTCTTCTATTTGTCATACATAAGTGTATTCCGTAGTTTTGTATGTTTTGTTCATTACTGAGAGCTGAAATCTGTTCATCTACAGTTCTGAAGTCCTCAATTATGGCTCAAACTAAGCCATACAGAGAGCTTTCCCTGAAAGAAAAAGATGTTATCAAGTTTTTTGAACCCAATACAGCAAAAAGCAGCAGCAAAGTTCAGGATAAGTAAAGCATGTGTTAACAACATACAAAAATGAAAGATAAAATACTTTGAACGTTATTAAGACAATGAACATGGAGACCATTCCAGAAAAGTAAGAAAGACAGCAAATTTTGAGCTAAATGCTGCCGTTCTAAAATGTTTTCAGCAAATGCATGACATGAATCAAATGATGTAAATGATATAACAGCAGAGAACTTCAAAGAGAGGATATCTCAATTTATACAGTTTTTGATACAATTAATGTGTATAGTGCTATATAAAACTACAGCTGTCAACATTAATAGAAATAAACTCACGAAATGCACAAAACAATATCAGGTTTGTTTGATATATGTACAGGGATACCCCGAACTTACGCGATAGGTGGGACCGAGCGATAACCGCGTAAGTCGAATTCGCGTAAGTCGGGGTATGATTTCGCAATTTGTGTAAAATCGAAGTCGGATGTATGTAAGCTAATAAATGTTCTCGTTAATCTTATCTCGTCTTTTGATTCATTCGCGGTTACAAGAAATCACCACATAGTCTCTCAAGTCTCCGTAGATATAAAAACACAGAAATAAATAACACAAAATAAATTGTAGCTATGTGTCGATTCCGCGCGACACGTCCGAACATGTAAGCTGAACAATAGTGTGGGGGGAGTGAGCAATCGAGAGCTGCGTGACGCTCAAACAAAAGACGAATCGACGCGATTTGAAAATCGCGTAACTCCGGGTATTACTGTATTCTCCATATATTGACCATTTATCATGGTCCCAAGGGCGATCACTTTAAGCAGAAACCAGATATCTCAATTAGTATATTATTATTTACTAGTCTACTATTTTTATTATACTTTTAGGTGTAATAAATAAATTTTTCAAACGACCCCCTAGATATATCGACCGACATCTCGAAGGTCGCTAGCGACACGTTAGGAATCCCTGGTATAAACAATCACTATGTTATTGTGTGTTAAAAATATTATTTTACACATAAATTTTTTTTACTTTTTCTGCCCTGTGGGCATTAAGAGGGCCTCTTTTTGCAAGCCCATTATGGGTTCGGCCAGGCCCACAGTGGGGCGACCGGGTGGTGAGGTACGGGGCTCGACATATCCGAACGGACCACTCCCCGAAAAATTCCTGGGAATTATTTGACCCGTCCGGATTCGATCCCGGGTCCTGCAGAGCGGTAGGCTGCCACCTTGACCGTTCGGCCATCCTGCCGCTCCATTAAACATAATATGATAACTATTAACGGCCGGATGGCCGAACGGTCAAGGTGGCAGCTTACCGCTCTGGGGGACCCGGGATCGAATCCGGACGGGTCAAATAATTCCCAGGAATTTTTCGGGGAGTGGTCCGTTCGGATATGTCGTGCCCCGTCCCTCACCACCCGGTCGCCCCATTGTGGGCCTGGCCGAATCCATAATGGGCTTGCAAAAAGAGGCCCTCTTAGTGCCCACAGGGCGGAAGGAGTTAAAAAAATTACATTTAATGGTAATACGAGACTTTCCATAAATTTGTAAGAAACTCTTGGACACGGGTCGAGTTATATATACTACAGTAATACCTCGACTTACGCTACCCCGACTTACGCGAACCCGGAGTTACGCGATTTTCAAATCTCGTCGATTCGTCTTTTGTTTGAACGCCACGCAAGTCTTGATTACTCACTCCCCCCATACTATTGTTCAGCTTACATGTTCGGACGTGTCGCGCGGAATCGACACATAGCTACAATTTATTTTGTTATTTATTTCTGTGTTTGTTATATCTACGGAGACTTGATCGACTCTATGTGGTGATTTCTTGTAACCGTGAATGAATCAAAGGACGAGATAAGATTAACGAGAACATTTATTAGCATATATACAACCAACTTGGATTTTACACGAATTGCGAAAGTATACCCCGACTTACGCGAATTCGACTTACGCGGTTATCGCTCGGTCCCACCTATCGCGTAAGTTCGGGGTATTACTGTATATACATACAACGATTGAAAACAAAACAGAGAAAATAATAGCGCCAATTACAAGACAAACGCACTAGTCGACCGGTGTGGAGGTTGCGAGATCATTTGAAACAAATCGAAAAATCTCTATCAAAAAGTAATGCTATACGGAAAAAAATGACCAAATGTTTATACCGTTTTCATAAAATAAGAATGCGTATGTCGTATTTCGATCGTCAGCTTATTTTTTACAAACTTACGTTTGTAAAAAATAAAAGTTGCCGCAAACTAGGCAATATCGAAGCAAATTCGTTCGATCATCGTCTGCTTGATGGCCATCGATTGCCCGTCATCGACTCAACGTCACTCTACGTCATATTCTTCGATGGAAAGTAGGCGGCCCGTTCGACGAGACGTGGAACGGACCGCCTACTTTCGGTCGAAGAGTACTGTAATTCCATCGAACTTTCATTTAACGATCCTGATAGCCACATAAATCGTGGACTGTCCGGCCTAATCTCGGACATATAATAAACCTACCTATAATTTGAAATACAGATAGTACTTGACTTTCAAACGAAATGCGTTCCTAAAAACATGCACAAAAATTAAATGTCTGAAATCGGAGGAACAGACTCGCGTGGTAGGGGACATTTAAGTACAACGTCCGCACTGGGGAAGGGATATGTATTGATAAACATTTTGTAATGGCAAATGGAGGATATTAGTATGATGACAACGTTCTAAAACTCTTTAAAAATTTCTTGTTTGAAATTAATTTTTATTATAATCATTATATTGTAGTATTTTGATCAATGATATGCAGCACGTTCTTGCTTATTTAATCGTTGCACTTTAATTAATACTTGTAGAAGTGCTGTACGGTATTAAATGTGCTCTAGTAGAACTTTTAATAAGAAAGGATAGTGGCAACAATTTAATATTTACATATAAAAGATATCGCTTAAAGATATATCAGTACTGTATATGTGAGGTCAGCCGATTAGGGTGAGGGTTTTTCGACAGCCGAGCGGTTCTTTCTGTCGTGTGGGCGCAGACTGACTTCCTGAGACAGGTTTACCATATAACCGTTTATTAAACATAGAAATTTTCCTTACAAATTACTTGTTAGACGAGGTAGCACCCCAAAGCGCACGGATAAAGTTCGAAATAAAGTTCGTAAAAGTCGGTTTTCGTCACTAGTGGATGGACGCTGNAGACAATTACGCCACACGGCATGATTTGCATAAGACTATGGCTTGGGAATCACAGATTTGCATAACGTTAAGGCTAGTGATGGCTAATTGGTCGGCCGGGAATCACGCCACATGACATTTGCATAGTGCTACGGTTCAGTAAGCACTAATTGGTCGTCGAGTCCGATGTTGACGCTATAAAAAGGCGACAGTTTGACACACCGGATATACGTCACTCTCGTCTAAGTTCGACTTGGGAATTCTTTTGTTCAATAATAAATGTGAATTCTTCTTCACGGAAAAAATAAGACATTCCCTGAAAATAAGACCTAGCGCATTTTTTGTAGCAAAAATTAATATAAGACACTGTCTTATTTTCGGGGAAACACGGTATAATAGAGGGAAAGTAGGTAATCGGTCAAAAAATGACCCCAAGATTTTTACATTTCGGGACTAGAGATTGAAACGTCGAGAAAAGAAAAAAGGAGTTTTCTGTATGTATAGTTTTGTGCTTGTGTTTGGATGGGCACAATTTTTTCACCCACTTTTAAGCGCGTCACGCCCATATCCCGAGTTAACTCGGGAAAGTTACATAGCGTTACATAAAACTCCGGCATTTGGGCCCCCAAATTTTTTTTTTTTTTAAGTTTTGGATGTTTTTTAGGTCTCCAAATTTTTTCAAAAATTTTTACCCGCTCGAAAAAATTTTATCGCGATTTTAATCAACCTTTAATGACGCGCGATTAACGCTTAATTGTTTTTTAATGTGAATTTTTTAATCAAATTTAATTAATCGTTCTAAAGTTGTAGTGCACGGATTTTACTTCGGTAAAGTTATTTAAAGCTAGTTTCTGATGTCAAAAACGACCTCCAATAGTTTTTTAATTTTTTTAAATTAATATATTTTATTATATATACGTTTAATTAAGTCGGGGG